>NW_022630159.1:0-237589 GCF_010909765.2 Amblyraja radiata
GGGAGAGGAGTTGGAGTAGGGAGATTAGGAGAGGGAGAGAGAATGGGAGGAGGAGGCGGAGGTGGAGGAGGGTCAGGTGGAGAGGTAGGGCAGGGGACACGGGAGAGGAAGGGTGAGGGTGGATGAGTGAGAAAGGGGAGGGAGGGAGAGAGGGATTTGTAGTCGCAGGTGTAGAGGAGGAGGAGAGGGGTTAGAGGGAGAAGAGGGGGAGATGGAGGAGGAGATGGAGGGGCACAGGGGTTAGAGGGAGAAGAGGGGAGATGGAGGGGGAGGGGGAGATGGAGGGGGAGAGTGATTGGTATTCGCAGGTGTAGAGATGGAGGAGGAGAGGGGTTAGATGGAGAAGAGGGGGAGAGGGAGATGGAGGGGGAGAGGGGTTAGAGGGAGAAGAGGGGAGATGGAGGGGGAGGGGGAGATGGAGGGGGAGAGGGCTTAGAGAGAGAAGAGGGGAGATGGAGGGGGAGGGTGAGATGGAGGAGGAGAGGGGTTAGATGGAGAAGAGGGGGAGATGGAGGAGGAGGAGGAGATGGAGGGTGAGAGGAATTAGATGGAGAGGAGGGGGAGATGGAGGGGGAGGGGGAGATGGAGGGGGAGAGGGGTTAGAGGGAGAAGAGGGGAGGGAGGGGGAGTGGAGGGGGAGAGGGAGAGGGGTTAGAGGGAGGAGAGGGGGAGATGGAGGGGGTATGGAGGGGAAGAGGGAGAGGGGTTAGAGGGAGGAGAGGGGGAGATGGAGGGGGAGAGGGGTTAGAGGGAGAATAGGGGAGATGGAGGGGGAGGGGGGTTAGAGGGAGAAGAGGGGGAGATGGAGGGGGAGGGGGGGAATGGAGGGGGAAGGGGGTTAGAGGGAGAAGAGGGGGAGGGGGGTTAGAGGGAGTAGAGGGGGAGATGGAGGGGGAGAGGGGGATGGAGGGGGGATGGAGTAGAGGGGTTAGAGGGAGACGAGGGGGAGATGGAGGTGGTGGGGGGGATGGAGGGGGAGAGAGAATTGGGAAGGGGTGGGGGAGAATGAGAGGGAGAGGTGGTGGGGAGAGGAAGGGGGGATTCAAACATGTTCCCCGCTACCGATGTCAGGCTATCTGTCTATGAGGCCCTGTTTTCTCTCTCCCTCCTTTCGTAAACTGTGGCATCACGTTAGCTCCCCTCCAGTCCACGGGAACTGATCCAGAGTTAATAGAACATTGGACAATGGTCACCAAAGCATCCATGATTTCCAGGGTACTCTTTGAGTACTCTGTGATGCAGGTCATTAGGCCCTGGGGATCTATCTGCCTTCAGTGTCAACTGTTTACCTAAATTTTCCTGATTAGAAAGATAGAAATAAAGAACCATAGAAAATAGTTGCATGAGTAGGCCATTCGGCCCTTTGAATCAGAACGGCCATACAATAGTACCATGGCTGATCATCCAAAATCAGTACCCGTTCCTGCTTTTTCCCCATATCCCTTGATTCCCTTAGCCCTCAGAGCTAAATCTAACTCTATCTTGAAAACATCCATCTGTATAATCCTCCCAGATTGTATATGTTTATTTAAAATCTCTTCTCATCCTTCAAAATTCCAGCGAATACAAGCCCAGTCGACCCATTATTTCATCAAACGTCAGTCCCGCCATCCCGGGAGTTAATCTCGTGAACCTACGCTGCATTCCCTCAAATCAATTTAGGAGATCGAAATTGCACACAATACTCCAGGTGTGGTCTCACCAGGACCCGGTAGAAATGCAGTAGGACCTCCTTGTTACTAAACTCAAATCCTCTCGCAATGAAGGTCAACATGCCATTGGCTTTCTTTACTGCCTGCTGTACCTGCATGCTTGCTTTCAGTGACTGGTGTGCAAACACACCCAGGTCTCGTTGCACCTCCCCTTGTCCTAATCTGACACCATTCAGATAATAATCTGCCTTCCTGTTCCTGCCACCAAAGTGGATAACCTCACATGTATCCACATTATACTGCATCTGCCATGCTTCAGCCCACTCACCCAACCTATCCTAGTCACCTTGCAGCCTCATAGCATCCTCCTCACAGCTCACACTGCCCCATAGCTATAGTATGTTTCATCCACATACATAGAGATGTTACATTAAATTCCCTCATCTAAATCGTCATTTACATTTCCCTCATCTAACTCGTTATTTAATTCCCTCGTCTAACTGTGTATTTACCTGATCAATTCCTCTCATGATGTTGTACATTTCTATAATTCACTCCTCACCCTCCTGCGCTCCAAGGAATAATGTCATGGCCTACACAATCTCCCTCTATAGCTCAGACCCTCGTATCCTAGCAACAGCCTCGTTAATCTTCACTGCACCCTTTCCAGTTTGACAACATATTTGCACGGTGACCAAAACTGAACACAATACTCTAAATGTACTTTCATCAACGTCTTATACAACTGTACCATGACCTCCCAACTTCTACACAATACTCTGTCTGAGGCTTTCAGTTTAGGAGCAAGAAGGCCCTACTGCAGTTGTACATGGCCCTGGTGAGATCACACCTGGAGTATTGTGTACAATTTTGGCCTTCTAATTTGAGGAAGGACATTCTTACTATAGAGTGAGTGCAGCATAGATTCGCCAGGTTTGGCGGGATGGCGGGTCTGATATATGATGAAAGAATGGGTCGACCGGGCTTATATTCGCTGGAATTCATAAGGATGAGCGGGTATCTTGTATACACATGTAAAACTCTTCGAGGATTGGTATGGGTAGATAGAAACATAGAAACATAGAAAATTGATGCAGGAGTAGGCCATTCGGCCCTTCGAGCCAGCACCGCCATTCAATATGATCATGGCTGATCATCCGACTCAGTATCCTGTACTTGCCTTCTCTCCATACCCCATGATCCCTTTAGCCACAAGGGCCACATCTAACTCTCTCTTAAATATAGCCAATGAACATGGCCTCAACTACTTTCTGTGGCAGAGAATTCCACAGATTCACCACTCTCTGTGTGAAAAAAAAATTCTCATCGCGGCCCTAAAAGACATCCCCTTATCCTTAAACTGTGACCCCTTATTCTGGACTTCCCCCAACATCGGGAACAACTTTCCTTCATCTAGCCTGTCCAACTCCTTAAGCATTTTGTAAGTTTCTATAAATCCCCGCTCAATCTACTAAATTCTAGTGAGTACACGCCGAGTCTATCCAGTCTTTCTTCATATGAAAGTCCTGCCATCCCAAGAATCAGTCTGCTAAACCTTCTCTGTACTCCCTTTATGGCAAGAATGTATTTCCTCAGATTTGGAGACCAAAACTGTACGCAATACTCCAGGTGTGCTCTCACCAACTGCAGTAGAACCTCCCTGCTCCTATACTCAAATCCTTTTGCTATGAACGCAAACATACCATTCGCTTTCTTCACTGCCTGCTGCACCCGCAAGCCTACTTTCAATGACTGGTGTACCATGACACCCAGGTCTCGTTGCATCTCCACTTTTCATAATCGGCCACCATTCACATAATAGTCTACTTTCCTGTTATAGCCACCAAAGTGGCTAACTACATATTTATCCACATTATACTGCATCTGCCATGCATTTGCCCACTCACACAACCCATCCAAGTCACCTTGAATCCTCCTGGCATCCTCCACACAGCAAACACTGCCCCCCAGCTTCGTGTCATCCGCAAAGAGGATGTTGCATTCAATCCCCTAGTCCAAATCATGAATATATATTGTAAATAGCTGGGGTTCCAGCACAGAGCCCCGCGGTACCCCACTGGTCACTGCAGGGTGTAGGAAATATGCTATATATGTTTGGATAGAAGGAATGGGTGACGTTTAGGGTCGAGACCCTTCTTCTGGCTGGTTGGGATAAGAAAATAGAGAAATATAGACGATGTTTTAGAGAACTAAAGAACAATGAATTAAAGTTATGTCAAAAGTAACGATGATAAAGCAAACTGGCCATTGCTGGCTGCATTTGGGACTTGGGTGGGGGATGGATAGAGAGAGAGGGAAAGCAAGGGTCACTTGAAGTTAGAGACATCAATGTTCATACCACTGGGTTCTTCAAATTTGTATTTAATCTCACTCAGACAATGGAGGAGACCTTGGACAGAAAGGTCAGTGTGGGAATTGGAAGGAGAATTAAATTGTTTAGTAATCGTGAGAGCAGGTAGGTCCAGACAGACTGAGTGAAGGTGTTCAGCAAAACCATCGCTCAGTCAACGTTTAGTCTCACCGATGGAAATGGGTCTATCATTTAGCACTTCAACTCCCCCTCCCATTCCCAATCCGACCTCTCTGTCCTGGGTCTCCTCCATTGCCAGAGTGAGCAACAGAGGCAATTGGAGGAACAGCACCTCATATTCCGTCAGGGGACCTTGCGTCCGTATGGCATTAACATTGAATTCTCCCATTTTTGCTAGCCCTTGCTGCCTACTCCCCTTCCTTAACCCTCTAGCTGCCTCCTCCCACCCTCCCATCCGCCCGCCCTCGGGCTCCGCCTCCTCCTCCCCTTTCCCTTCTTTCTCCCCCCCCCCACCCCTCTATCAGTCTGAAGAAGGTTTTCGGCCCGAAACGTCGCCTATTTCCTTCGCTCCATAGATGCTGCTGCACCGCTGAGTTTCCCCTGCAATTTTGTGTACCTATCATTTAGACTCCATCATTTACTCAGCTCATGACATAGCAAAGCATCACCTGAGACTTGTCACAGTTCCTCTGCTGTTCCTCTGCTGTTCCTAAACTGGCTTTTGGGAAACCTACAGAATCCCGTCAGAATGAATGCACCTTTTCTATTTAATGCTCTGCCCATGTACCGATGTACAATGTCAAGCTTTACTTTGCATGCTATAAAATCAGATAAGTCTATACAAGCAAACTCAATGCTAGCTTTTTTTCAACGGGCTTTTATACAAAAACAGGGATATAATGTTAAGGGTCTATAAGGCTCTGATCAGGCCACATTTGGAATATTGTGAGCAATTGTGGACACCATATCTGAGGAAGGATGTGCTGGCTCTGGAGAGGGACCAGAAGAGGTTTACATGAATGATCCCAGGAATTAGTAGGTTAACCTATGATCAGTGTTTATCGGCGCTGGGCCTGTACTCGCTGGAGTTTAGACGAATAAGTGGGGAACACATTGAAACGTACAGAATAATGAACGGCTTGGATAGAGTGGACGGGGAGAGGATGTGTCCACTAGTGGAAGAGTTTAGGACTAGATGTCATAGCCTCAGAATTAAAGGATGTTCATTTAGGAATGTGTTGAGGATACATTTATTTAGACAGAGGCTGGTGAATCTGTGATTTGTTTTGCCACAGAAGGCTGTGGACGGCATCAGTGGATATATTGAAGGCAGAGATAGATAGATTTTTGATTAGCACAGATGTTAGAGGATATGGGAAGAAGGCAGAAGAAAGACTTGCTGGGTTGTAGGGCGTAATTTTACTCCTATTATTATGCCCTTATTATAATTAAGTCAATCTCAAGGACAATATGTGGAGTAAAGAGCAATATACAGATTGCAGAATGTATCTCTCAGCATTGTAACACATCAGTTCCAAAGATGCAGTCTATGGTCACATTAAACATTCATGTATAATTCATGTTTACAGGGATATGGGTCAAACACAGGCTGGTAGTACGTGTGTATGGGGCATGGGCATGGACATGTTGGGCCAGAAGGCCTGTTTCTCAGTATGAAGAAGGGGCTTGTCCCGCTGAGTTACTCTAGCATTTTGTGTCTACCTTCGGTTTAAACCAGCATCAGCAGTTCCTTCTTACACAGAGTGAGATTATAAGAATGGAATTATTTTTAACCACCTGTCTCACTCCCTGCCTCATCTCCCTCCCTACCTGTGTCATTGCTCGTAATATGGACTATGGAGGTCTGCTCACCTCCCCCTTTGAAAATAGAAACATAGAAACACAGAACATAGGCACAGGACAAGGCCATTCGGCCCTTGAGCCAGCACCGCCGTTCAATATGGTCATGGCGGATCATCCCAAATCAGTACTCCGTTCTTGCTTTCTCCCCATCTCCCTTGATTCTGTTAGCCCTAGAGCTTTATCTAACACTCTCTAGAATACATCCAGTAAATTGGCCTCCACTGCCTTCTGTGGGAGAGACTGCCACAGATTCACAGCTCTCTGGGTGAAAAAGGTTTTCCTCACCTCAGTCCTGAATTGCCTTCCCCTTATTCTTAAACTGTGACCCCCTGGTTCTGGACTTCCCCAACATCGGGAACATTATTCATGCATCTAGCCTGTGTAATCCCTTATGAAACATATATGTATATTTCATATTCCCTCTCATCATAAATTCCAGTGAATAGAAGCCCAGTCGGTCCATTCTTGCATCATATGTCAGTCTCGGCATCCAGGGAATTATCCTGGTGAAGCTCCGCTGCACTCCCTCAATAGCAAGTATGTCCTTCCTCAAATTAGGATAACATAAATCACACAATACACCTGGCGTGTTCTCACCAGGGCCATTTATACTGCAGTAGGACCTGTCTACTCCTAAGTTCAAACCCTCTCGCTATGAAGGTAACCATGTCCTACGCTTTCTTCTCTGCCTGCTGTACCCGCATGCTTACGTTCAGTGGCTGCTGTACAAGGATACACAGGTGTTGCTGCACCTGTCAAGTGGCGACTGGCAAGATGGCGCCTACCTGCGGCGACTTTTGCGGAGCTCCGGAAAAGAAAAGGCTAAACTACAACTTCCAACAACTTACCTGGATAAGTAAATCGGCAGAAATCGGTGCCGTTTCGGACAAGCTGCTTGAGCACCTCAAGGCTCTCGCAATTTCGCGAACTCCCGCAGCTGCGGGAACCCCGGACTTTAAACTTTCCCACGCTGGCTGCGGAACTCCCGACCCGAATGTGGATCCCAGGTACTGTACCTTGAAACCCCGGGATGACCCCCAGAGCCGACGGGCTGGATCTTCCAGGAACAACGGAGCTGCAGCTGCCTACTTTGAGGGAACCCCTGTTCGTTACGAAGCTGGAGCTGCCGTCTGTGAGGGAATCCCCGTTCCAGCGCAGGTCCGCAGAAACAGCAGGTACAGCAAGTACTGTACCTGGAAACAAAGGGGAAGCCTCCATTGTGTCCGAAAACGTGGCCGTCGGGCAGGACTTCAGGTTAGAATGAAGCGGAGGGGACTTCAGCCCCCTCTCCCAACTATCCTACTGGCTAATGTACAGTCCCTTGAAAACAAAGTGGAGGACTTAAGGGCAAGACTGCTTTATCAAAGGGAGCTGAGGGAATGCTCTGTGTTCTGTTTCACAGAGACATGGCTCACCCCCAGCTCCCCAGACTCAGCGGTCCAGCCTGAACACCGCATGGACCGTACCCTGGCATCTGGGAAAGGGAGAGGAGGGGGCGTCTGCCTCATGGTCAACTCTGCGTGGTGTTCAGACGTGGCAGTCCTGTCCAACTCCTGCTCTCCACACCTCGAACATCTGGCGGTGAAGTGCCGCCCCTTCTACCTCCCGAGAGAATTCATCTCCGTTATCCTGACCGCGGTCTACATCCCACCCCAGGCAGACGTCCGTCTGGCACTGGAGGAGCTGCAGGCCGTGGTCAACAAACACCAGACGTCTTACCCCGAGGCATTTGCCACCATTGCTGGGGACCTCAATAAGGCGAACCTCAAGAAATCACTCCCCAACTTCCACCAACATCTCCTGCTGCACCAGAGGACCTAACACCCTCGACCACTGCTACACCACCATCAAGAATGCCTATCGTTCTATCCCTCGCCCTCACTTCGGTAAGTCCGACCATACCGCTGTGCTGCTTCTTCCTGCCTACAAGCAGCAATTAAAGAGCGCACCCCCAGAAGTGAGGATAGCACAGAGCTGGTCGGGGGGGGGAGGGTGGCAGAAGAACAACTGCAGGACTGTTTGGAGTCTGTAGACTGGGCAATGTTCAAGGACTCGGCAACGGACTTGAACGAATATGCCACAGTCGTTACAGACTTCATAAAGAAATGTGTGGAGGTCTGCATCCCTACAAAAACCTTCCGAGTGTTTCCCAATCAGAAACCTTGGATGAACTTTGAGATCCGCACTCTCCTGAAGTCCAGACACAGGGCATTCACCTCCAATGATACAGTGGCCTACATGAAGACCAGATACGACCTTGGTAAGGCCATCAAAAAGGCCAAAAGAGACTTCTGCTCCAAACTGGAGGACGAGACAGATGTTCGGCAGCTGTGGCAGGGTCTGAATGCAATCACCTCCTACAATGCAAAACCATGAGGCAGCTCGAATGCCGGTGTAACATCACTCCCTGCCGAGCTCAATGCGTTTTACGCACGCTTTGACAGGGAGAGTACTGATGTGCCTTCCCGATCCCCCATTCGCTGCGATGGCATATCAGTCTCAGTCACAGAGGCCGATGTCAGGAAATCCTTCAGAGGGGTGAACCGCCGAAAAGCACCTGGACCTGATGGTATACCCGGCCGTGTTCTAAAAGCCTGTGCGGACCAACTGGCGGGAGTTTGTACGGACATTTTCAACCTCTCACTTCTGATGTCTGAGGTCCCCACCTGCTTTAAAAGGGCATCAATTATACCGGTGCCCAAGAAGAGTAAGGTGACATGCCTCAATGACTATCGACCAGTGGCACTAACGCCGGTTGTGATGAAGTGCTTTGAGAGGTTGATCATGGAGCAAATCAACTCCTACATCGACAAAAACCCGGACCCACTGCAATTCGCGTACCGCCACAACAGATCAAAGGTGGATGCGATCTCGCTGGCCCTCCACTCCGCACTGGACCACTTGGACAACAACAACTCATATGTCAGGCTGTTATTCATTGATTACAGCTCGGCATTTAACACAATCATCCCCTCCAAACTGGTTACCAAACTCGCAGAACTGGGTCTCTGCGCTTTCCTCTGCAACTGGATCCTCGACTTCCTCGTCCACAGACCACAGTCTATTCGTATTGGTGGAAATGTGTCAGCCTCAATATCAATCAGCACGGGAGCACCTCAAGGCTGCGTGCTCAGCCCCCTGCTGTACTCACTCTATACCCATGACTGCGTAGCGAACCACAGTGCGAACTCCATCATCAAGTTCGCTGACGACACCACTATTGTGGGGCGTATCACTGATGGGGATGAGTCAGAGTACAGAAGAGAGATCGCACAACTGTCCATATGGTGCCAGCGCAATAACCTGGCCCTCAACACCAGCAAAACCAAGGACATGATTGTGGACTTTGGAAGGGGTAGGAGGGGACCCACAGCCCCATTTATATCAACGGGTCGATGGTTCAAATGGTCAAGAACTTCAAATTCCTGGGCGTGCACATCTCTGAAGATCTTTCCTGGTCCGAGAACACTAACGCAATTATCAAAAAAGCTCATCAGCGCCTCTACTTCCTGAGAAGATTACGGAGAGTCGGATTGTCAAGGAAGACTCTCTCTAACTTCTACAGGTGCACAGTCGAGAGCATGCTGACTGGTTGCATCGTGGCTTGGTTCGGCAATTTGAGCGCCCTGGAGAGGAAAAGACTACAAAAAGTAGTAAACACTGCCCAGTCCATCATCGGCTCTGACCTTCCTTCCATCGAGGGGATTTATCGCAGTCGCTGCCTCAAAAAGGCTGGCAGTATCATCAAAGACCCACACCATCCTGGCCACACACTCATCTCCCTGCTACCTTCAGGTAGAAGGTACAGGAGCCTGAAGACTGCAACAACCAGGTTCAGGAATAGCTACTTCCCCTCAGCCATCAGGCTATTAAACCTGGCTCGGACACAACTCTGATTATCAGCAACCACTTTCTGTTATTTGCACTACCAGTTTATTTTTTCATGTGTGTATATATTTATATTATGGTATATGGACACATTTATCTGTTTTGTAGTAAATGCCTACTATTTTCTGTGTGCTTAAGCAAAGCAAGAATTTAATTGTCCTATACAGGGACACATGACAATAAACTCACTTGAACTTGAACTTGAACCTGTCCTTTTCCAAACCTGATTCCATTCAGATAATAATCTGCCTTCTTGTTCTTGCCATCAAAGTGGATAACCTCACATTTATCCACATTATACTGAATCTTCCATGCATCTGCCCACTCACCCAACTGATCCGTCAACGTGCAGCCTCATAGCATCCTCCTCACTGCACACACTGCCACCCAGCTTTGTGTCATATACAAATGGAGATATTACATTTAATTCCTTTGACTACATTGTCAATATCTATTGTCAATAACTGGGGTCCCAGCACTGAGCCTTGCGGCACTCCGCTAGTCACTGCCTGACATTATGAAAAGTACCCAATTTCCTGTGTCCGTTCAGATCTGGCACCAGATAAGCAACGCACTGTACTGTAGTCTCGCCCATGGCCGCAGAAACTGCAGAGTCCCTATCACTATTTGAACACATTTGGACACCATACTGAGGAAGGATGTGCTGGCTCTGGAGAGGGTCCAGAGGAGGTTTACAGGAATGATCCCAGGAATGAGCAGGTTAACCTATGATGAGCGTTTGTCGGCACTGGGCCTGTACTCACTGGAGTTTAGAAGAATGAGGCGGGATCTCAATGAAACGTACAGAATAGTGAAAGGCTTTGATAGAGTGGTTGTGTAGAAGATGTTTCCACTGGTAGTTGAGCCGAGGACTAGAGGGCACAGCGTCAGAATTAAAGGATGTTCATGTTGGAAGGAGAGGAGGAGGAATTCCTTTATCAAGAGCAGCGAATCCGTGGAATTATTGCCACAGAAGTCTGTTTTACGGAAAAGGTTGACAGATTATTGATTAGTACGGATGTCAGGGGCTATGGGAAGAAGTCAGGAGAATGGTGTTAGTGGGGAGAGATAGATCAGCAATGACTGAGTGACAGAGTAGACTTGATGGGCCGAATAGCCTAAATATACTCCTATCTCTTTATGACCACTCTTTCCTCCACCTCTGTCTCTATCGCTCCCCCTCCCTCTCCCTCAAACCTCCTACTCTTTCTCTCCACTCCGAAGGGGGTGGGAGGATGGGAGGGGGAGGGGAATGGATGAGGGGGAGGGAAACGGGGAGCGGGATAGGTTGAGGGAGGGTGAGGGTGAAGGGGGTGGGCGGAGAGGTGGTGGGGGGAGAGGGACGGGGGTGGTGACGGGGAGGAGAGTGGGTGAAGGGGAGCATGAGTGTGAAGGGGAGCGTGAGGGGGAGGGGAGGTGGGTGAGATGGAAGTGAGGGTTAGGGGAGGTGGAGTAGATGGAGGGGAAAGGGGAGGGGGATTGGGTGAGGGAGGTTGATGGGAAGGGGAGGGCGTGGGAGTGGATGAAAGGGGCAGGAGGAAGGGGAGGGGGAAGATTTGAGGGAGGTTGATGGGGAGGGGGAGGGGCGTGGGAGTGGAGGAATGGGGCAGGAGGAAGGGGAGGAGCATTGGGTGAGGGAGGTTGATGGGGGTGGGCGTGGGAGCGGAGGAAAGGGGCAGGAGGAAGGGGAGGGGGAAGGGGTGGCGAGAGGGTAAGGGGGAGAAACAAGGAGAGGGGAATGAGGAGGGGGAGCGGGAAGAACAGGAGGTTAGTGTGGGGAGGGAGAACGGAGAAGGGGTGAGGGAGGTTGAGGAGTGAGGATGAGAGGGAGAGAGGGAGTAGTTGGGTAAGGGGAGGGGGAGGGGAGGGGGTGAGTGACGGGGAGTGGAAGGAAGGCGGAAGGGGAGGGGTAGGATTATGTGCGATGGGGAGGCTGTGGGGGGGGAGGGAGGAGGGGAGGGAGGGGTAAGGGGGGGAGGGGGAGGGGAGCGGGAGGGGGAAGGGAGACGGAGGGGCCGGTGATGTGGGGAAACGGAGTGGGGGAGGGGGAATAGGAGGGGAGGGGCTGGGGCGGGAAGGAGAGGTTGAGGTTGAGGG
Source organism: Amblyraja radiata (assembly GCF_010909765.2). NCBI lineage: Eukaryota > Metazoa > Chordata > Chondrichthyes > Rajiformes > Rajidae > Amblyraja > Amblyraja radiata. Next base: position 11,833 of record NW_022630159.1, read on the forward strand.
GAGGGGTGTGAGTTTGAGGGGAGGGGTGGGAAGAGGGTGAGGGGAAGGAATAGGGGGAGGAGGAGGTGCAAGGGGTGGTGGAGGGGAGGCCAATGTGAGGGGGTGGGGTAGAATGAATGGAAGAGGTGCGGAAGGGGGAGAGGGAGGGAAAAGTTAGGGGGAGAATAGGGGAAAGGGGATGGGAGGGGGAGAGGAAGGGGAAGCATGGAGGAGAGGGCGAGGATGAGGGGGTGAGATTATGAGGGGAAAGGGGAGGGGGAAGCGAAGGGAGTGGAGGAGAGGAGATAGGGGGTGGGAGGGTGAGAGGAGCGAAAGGGTACGAAGCAGCGGGGGAGGGGAGGGGGAGGCAGGAGTAGGGAGAGGGCCGGGGACGATGGTGAGGGTGATGGGCAGGTGTAGGTTGAGGGCGAAGGGGGAGGGGGGAGGGGCTTGGGGAGGGAGAGTGAAGGGGTTTGGTGAGGGGGAGGGGGCAGGGGAGGGGGGGTGAGGGGTATTGAGGGGTAGATGAGGGGTATGGGCGGGGGAGTGGGAGGTGGAGGGGGACGTGAAGGGGAAAGGGAGTATGAGGATGAGGGTGTAGTGGAGGGGGAGGAGAGGGGTGGGGAAGGGTGTGGGGGAAGAGGGGTGATGAGGGGAAAGGGGAGGGGGTGAGGGGAGGTGATGGAAAGAAAAGGGGAGGGGAGGGGAAGGGGAGGGGAGGAAGCGTGGAGAGAAGGGGCAGTAGGAGTGCGAGGGGGAAGGGGGGAGGGGGTGAGGTAATGAGGAAGGGGAGGGGGAAGGGGAGGTGGGATGAGGGGTAGGTGAAGGGTATGGGCGGGGAAGAGGGAAGAGGAGGAGGAGTGTGAGGGTGAGGGTGAAGTGGATGGGGAGGGGGAGGTCGAAGGTTGATGAGGCGGAGGGGGAGGGGAGTGGAGGAGAGGTGAGAGGGGAGGGGAGAGAAAGGAAGGAGAAGGGGAGGGTGTGAGCGTTGATGAGGGTGGCGAGGGGAGGGGAGAGGGGTAGAGTCGGTTGATGAAGGGGGGAGGGTTAAGGGGAGGTTGAGGGATGGTGAGGGGGGAGGGGATATTTAGGAGGTTGGGCGTTGGGGTGAGGGGAGGGGAAGGGGAGGAGAGGGGAAGAGGAGGGGGAAGGGAAAGTGCGAAGGGTGAGAGCGATGGGGAGGAGAGGGGGCAGGGGATGGGGAGGAGGGAGAGTTAGGGGGAGGGGAGTAGAGGGCAGGAGGAAGGGGAGGGTGGGGTGGAGGCGGAGGAGGAGAGGGAGGGGAGGTGGATGGGTAACGGGAGGGGGAAGGGGAGGGGGAGGGGGAGGTGGAGGGGTTACGGGAGGGGTAGGGGAGGTGGAGGGGGAGTGGGAGGGCAGGTGGAGGGGTAACGGGAGGGGGAAGGGGAGTGGGAGGGTGACGGGAGTGGAGGAGGAGGGGAAGAGGAAGTGGTGATGTAGTAAAATGGGGGACGGGAGGAGGCTGAGGTGAGGGGAGGGAGAACGGAGGGGGCAGTGATGGGCAGGTGATTGGGTGGTAAAGGGAAGAGGGGGAGGTGGAGGGACAATGTGATGAGGGGGGAGGGTGGGGGTAGGGGAGGGGCAAGGGGAAGGGGGTAGAAGGAGGTTGAGGGGGAGGGGGAAGATGAGGGTGGGGAGGGTGGGCGGAGGGGCCGTGTGAGGTGTAGGAGAGGGGCAAGGGAAGGGGGTAGCAGGAGGTTGAGGTGGAGGGGGCGGACGGGAGGGAGGGGAGGGGAAGGGCAGGGCAGAGTGAGGGGGAGGGGAGGGGGAAGGGGGACGTTGAGAGGGAGGGTGAGGGGGGTTAGGGGGAGAAGGAGGGTGTGAGCGAGGGGAGGTAAAGGTTGAGGGGAAGGGGAGGGGAAGAATGATGAGGGGGTGGATGGTGAGCGGAATGGGAAAGAGGAGTGACAGGGAGAGGTGCAAGGGGAGGGGATGAGGCTGTGGGTAGGTAGGGGAGAGGGGAGTGGATGGTGAAGATGTGGACAATGAGGGGGTAGGGGAGGGAGAGTGGGATGGCGAGGATGAGGAGGGTGATGATGAGGTTAGGTTGAAGTGGGGCTTGTGGAGGCAGAGGGGAGGATGAGGTGGAGGGAGGGGAGAGGGAGGGGGAGGGGAGGATATGTGAGGGGGCAGGGGAGGGAAAAGGGGAGCAAAAGGGTGCTGAGGGGGAGGGGTTGGGGAGGGGTCGAGGGGGAGGAGATGAGAGGGTGCTGAGGGGGGGTGGGCGAGGTAGTGGAGGAAGGGTTGGATAGGGGTTGTGGAGGAGGGGACGTGGACGTTGAGGGGGGCGGATGGGGAGGTGAATGGGAGATGTGCAAGGGGAGGGGGTGAGGGGGAAGGATGGGAAGGGGGTAGGGGAGGGGGAGGGGACGGGGGAGGGGACGGGGGAGGGGAGGTGAGGGGGTAGAAAGGTGGAGAGGAGGGGGAAGGGGGCAGGGAAGCGAGATGGGTGGAGGAGGGGAGAGGGGGCGGAGGAGGCAGAGGGGGGCGAGGGTGAGGGGGAAGAGGATGAGGGTGTGAGGGATAAGATGATTAAACCACCACCATTGTGAGGGGCCGAATGGTTGTAGTCACCGACCTTGTGATGGGCCGAGTAACTGGAAACACCAACCTTGTGATTCGAACAAACAGTCAGACCTTCAGAGCTGTTGATAACATTGTAGAATAACAAAATGAGGTAAGGAATGTAGCTGACAACACAGAAGCTATTCTTTAGGTCAAAGGCAATTAAATAGGTTAGGCCAACAGATACTGCGCATGCTTAATAAGTTAAATGAATATTAACTTTACGCCCCTCATGACAAAGAACCTAATTTAAATGTACATGCGATGTATGATGTGGGAGGAGAGGGAATGATTGATGACGCACGGAGGGGAGGGTTGGAAGATTGTGAACATCGGTACCCTGATTGGAAGGGGTCAGAAGGGGAGGCGTCCGATCAATAAGGACTGTATACTGAATTGTATAAAACTAGACGATTTTCCTTAGCTCGGTGTGTCTCAACTTGGAGAGGCACCCGATTCTGCAGACTCGCAAATAAAGCATGTCTTGTTTCCACGATTTAGTCTCTGAGTAGTGATTGTGAGCACAAACAATATATCTCACAAGTTGGGGGCTCGTCCGGGATCGCCACTCCGGCCGCTTGACGGAGGCACGAAAGGAAGGGAAGGTGCACCCTGCTGATTTCAGCAGTCTCTGATCTCCTTGCTTGCCGTCAGCGGTTTGAGCGAGTGATATTCGGACAAGAGACTCTGGAAACAAGAGGGAATCCGGTGAAAGGAATCAATCAATCGAGCAATTTCTGTGCACAGGACTCGGGTAAGAATATTGACTATTAAGTATTACTCGGGCGATTGTGTTCTGTTGGACGGGAACAGGTCTGGCAGGGATGGGTAACCGGAACGGGCAAATTAAGGGCCCGGGGAAAGAGGCTCAATCTGGTGAAGAGCCGCACATTCCGCCTGATAGTCCATTGGGGCGGATGTTGCACGGATGGGGTGAGGGGGGGGGGGGGGTGAGGTGTGCGTCTGGCTTATTGAGACATCCGAAGAGTTGTCGGATTGAGAAATAAGTGGCGTTGGAACCCAACCCAAAGAACCCCCGTGGTCAGGGCATCTGCTCCTCCCGTGAGGGGGGGGGGGGCGAGAACCAGGGACCCCAAACTTTCAAAGAAGAGAAAGTGGAAGGGGTGAATGGAGGGACCAAGGTTGGGGTCTTCCGGGAAATAAAGAACAAGGATCAGGGGGATGGCGCACCGGGCCATCCCGGTGTTATCATTGTCACAAGGAAGGACACTTTAAAAGAGAATGTCCAAAGATAAGGCATGAAGTACAATCGTACACACTGATGGAGGAATAGGGGGGGTCAGGGGTTCCCCTCTTTGGGGTGTGTAGGACGTACACGCGAACCCTTGGTAAACTTAAAATTAGGTCCCCAAGGAGAAGACACGGTATTTATGGTGGACTCAGGGGCGGAAAGATCAAGTGTAACCAGGATACCGGTGGGAATGGGATTAGGGGAAAAGCAAGTCAAAATCTCTGGAGTAGGGGGAAAGGTAATGAAAGCTCCCGAGATAGAAGGAGTAATGGTAAGATATGAAAATCGAGAAGCCATGGAAGACTTAATCCTGGTTCCCCAGGCTGGAATAAATCTGATGGGAAGGGATTTACAAGTTCAATTAGGAATGGGCACAGCTCCCGTAGGTGGACAGATTATAGTACAACTATATAAATTGACGACCGAAGATGAAGAAAGAATAGTCTCACAGGTGTGGGCAAAAGAGGGAAATAGGGGAGGGGTAAGAATACCACCTCTGAGGATAGCCTTGCGAGAAGGAAGTGAAGTAGTACAGGTAAAACAGTATCCGATTTCAATGGAAGGAAGGAAAGGGCTGCAGCCAATTATAGAAAACTTACTAAAGGATGGAGTATTGGAGAGTTGTATGTCCCCCTACAACACGCCAATACTCCCTGTAAGAAAGACTGACGGAACATTCCGACTGGTCCAGGACCTAAGATAATTGAATAGGGTAGTTAGGGCTCGACACCCGGTAGTCCCAAATCCTTATACCAAAATGGGACGTATACCCCCTAACCACAGGTGGTTCAGCGTGGTAGATCTGAAAGACGCCTTTTGGAGCTGCCCCCTGGCTGAGGAAAGTAGAGACCTTTTTGCATTCGAGTGGGAAAACCCAGACACACTGAGGAAGCAACAGTATCGATGGACTGTGCTCCCTCAGGGATTTACTGAATCCCCGAACCTGTTCGGGCAAATATTAGAACAAGCATTAGAGGATGTTCCCAGGACCTATGGGACACAATTATTGCAGTACGTAGATGATTTGTTACTCGCAGGCGGAGAAGAAGAGCCGGTAAGGGATGCAACCATAACCCTCTTAAACTTTTAAGGGGAAAAGGGATTGAGAGTGTCCAAAAATAAACTACAATTTGTAGAACAGGAGGTTAAATATCTAGGACACCCGATTAGTGACGGTAAAAGGAGAATAAACCCCGAAAGAATAGCTGGGATCACCGGGCTGCCGATGCCAAGGAACAAAAAAGAAATCAGGAAGTTTCTGGGGTTAATTGGATACTGTAGATTATGGATAGACAATTACACCCGACAAGTCAAGTTCTTGTATGATAAATTGTGTGAGGAGACTGATAAAGTACAATGGGATTCTGAGGACGAACAGAGATTTGGAGAAATAAAGAATAGCCTGATCACCGCACCGGTACTGACCCTCCCGTCCATCGATCAACCATTCCATCTCTTTGTTAATGCGGAGAATGGAATTGCGTTGGGGGTACTGACACAAAAGAGAGGAGGAAGCGACAGCCAGTCGCATTCCTTTCTAAACTCTTGGATCCGGTATCACGAGGGTGGCCTCTATGTATTCAAGCGGTCGCAGCAACAGCAATATTAGTGCAAGAAAGTAGAACATTGACATTTGGAGGTGACCTGGTAGTATCCACTCCCCACACGGTCCGGACAATACTAACTCAGAAGTCCAACCGGTGGTTGACTGACTCCAGGATCCTAAAGTACGAAGTGATACTTATGGAAAAAGACGATTTGACCATTCTGACCGATAGGAATTTAAACCCATCCCAGTTTTTATACTCGTCGGACGACGAGCAGGAAGGGCAGAGACCAGAACACTACTGTAGCGAAGTTATAGAACTACAGACCAAGAGCAGGGAGGATTTGGAGGAGCAGCCTCTGGTAGAGGGAGAAAGGTGGTTTATAGACGGTTCTTCCCGATGTATAAATGGAAAAAGATATAGTGGGTATGCCATAATAGGAGGAGAAGGATTTGAAGGAGTGGAGGCGGGCAGGTTGCCAGGTAGTTGGTCGGCTCAGTCATGTGAATTGTATGCCTTAATACGGGCGTTAGAATTGTTGGAGGGGAAGGAAGGAACGGTGTAAATCGACTCCAAATATGCATTTGGGAGAATATGGAAAGAAAGGGGGATGATTACAGCAAGAGGAAAGGAGTTGGCACATGAGCAATTAATTGAGAAGGTGCTGGAAGCATTACATTTGCCAGAAAGGATGGCGGTGGTCCATGTGGCGGGACACCAAAAGGGGAACTCATTAGAAGCAAAGGGAAATGAAGCGGCAGACGGCGCCGCCAAAAAGGCAGCGACAGAAGGAACAGTGAGGATGTTGTCTTTAATACCATTAAGGGAAGGAGTAGGAAAGATACCTGTATTCTCACAGGAGGAGGAGGACACAATGAATGAGTTAAGGGCTCGGCGTTCCACTGACGGGAGGTGGTGGACGCCGGATGGGAAACAAATGTTAACCAAAGGATTAACTCGGGATTTGATGACACAACTGCACTCCCAGTCACATTGGGGAGCGCAGGCCCTGTGTGACACACTACTACGGACCTACGCTTGCCGAGGTATCTATACTCTGGCTAAGCAGACAGTCTCCGGTTGTGTGTTATGTCAGAGGGTTAACAAAAAGGTAATGAGAGCTGTCCCTGGTGGAGAACAACAATTGGCTATAAGACCCTTCCAGAGAATACAGGTAGAATTTACAGAACTTCCAAGAATACAAAGGTGGAAGTACCTCCTAGTAGTTGTAGACCATTTCACCAGGTGGGTGGAAACATTTCCCATGATAAATGCCACCGCTCAGGCAGTAACCCGGATATTATTAGAACAAATCATTCCCCGATACGGGGTCATCGAATCCACAGATTCCGACCGAGGAACACATTTTGCCTCTAAGGTTCACCTGTTGGTTTGCAGTACCTTGGGAATAAATTGGAAATTGCATACACCCTGGCAGCCCCAGAGTTCTGGGCGAGTGGAAAGGATGAATACAACCCTTAAAACACAGATAATTAAGTTAATGGAGTAAACCAGACTACCCTGGACTAAGTGTTTACCAATTGCATTATTAAGAATACGAACGGCACCCCGTGAAGATATTGCGGTGACGCCCTACGAAATGTTGTTTGGGCTGCCCTATCTTGGAAACGTAGAGGGCACGCCGACCTTCGAAGGCAGCGATGTGTTCCTGAGGAACTATTTACTGGCAGTGTCTCGTTCCCTTGCTGAATTAAAAAATAAAAGGACTGTTGGCACAAAGTCCACCACTCGAGTTTCCAATACACACTATAAAGGCCGGTGACTGGGTACTGATTAAAAGTTGGAAGGAGGAGAAACTGCAGCCCCGGTGGACTGGCCCATACCTGGCATTGCTGACAACGGAGACAGCAGTACGAACAAAAGTAAAAGGGTGGACACATGCGACCCGGGTTAAAGGACCCGTTGACCCGCCGTCAGTTCCTGAGAAAGACGATCAGTGGACGGTAAAACCAGGTAATAAGCCCCTGGCATTAACTGTATGAAACTAACAGCATGAAAGGAGCAGTTGTAGTATTACTAACTATGTATGTAACCATTATAAGAAGTGTTAATAACTGTGATAAGTGCTACCATCCTATCAGATATGGAGGGCGAACAACCAAATCATTTACCTATCATTCCCATGTAAGTGATGTTTGCTACGACCTAAGGACTAGAGCTGTTTGTCAGGACGAGGGGAGGGGGTATTATGTGGTAGAAAATAAGGGACATGTAGGAAGTTTTGGGCACATTACCTGCCCAAAAGGGGAGAAATTGGTCTGCATGACCAAGAGAGGACAGATAGGCATCCCTTCCCGAGCCAGGGAGGAAACATTAGACAAAAAGAAGGAGGTAGTGATAGGGAAGTTAGCAGAAGCAGTAGTCAACAAACCTCCCCCACCTTCCCAGCCTCAACTGCACCAGACTATGTATGATGAAATAAAGCAGCAGATTGAGATCCCCGAAGTGGGGAGAAACCTGTTTGTGGACTTGGCCCTCCGGATAGCCAGAACCCTGAATGTGACTAACTGTTGGGTTTGTGGAGGACCGCTGATGAGCTCACGGTGGCCATGGAGAGGATCTATTATTGAGGTATGGAACCTGATAAAGTGGAATTTGACGGTGGGAAGCGATCGAAGTCCCCAGGAATGGGTCCTGACACACACCCCAGTTGGAACTGAGTGTATCGCCAAGCCCTGGGCAAAGGATGCCATCCCAGTAGGCAGCAGCCCCAGCCAGCGCATCATCACCCAGTGGCCAAATCAATCCCGAGTGTGGTGGCCAGAGGAACCTCAATGGTATTCCACTATAAAGGATGAAGGAAACTGTACTATCTGGATGAAGACTGATGGAAGCGAATCGACTGGATTATGGAATTGCACCGGGAACAACCCTTACCAGGGAATCCCAGTGTTGCAGGACATATGGGACAATGTTACCTCTAGTGGGCCGGCCCCTGAAGGACTGCTATGGATATGCGGACACAAGGCATACTCGGTATTGCCAGAAAAATGGAGTGGGACTTGTTTAATTGGACTGGTACAACCAGGGTTTTTTTTTGTTGACCACTGAGGAGGGGCAGTCGCTAGGCACACCCATCTTTGACGATCTACACCGAACGAAGAGAGGAATGGACATCGTAAAATGGGAAAATGATGAGTGGCCACCTGCAAGAATCATCTCATATTATGGACCAGCCACTTGGGCACAGGACGGATCCTGGGGCTACCGGACCCCAGTGTATATGTTAAATCGGATCATAAGACTACAGGCAGTGCTGGAAGTAATTACTAACCAGACTGCATCTGCACTAGAGATGTTGGCAAAGCAGCAGACACAGATGAGAACAGCGATATACCAAAACCGTTTGGCCTTAGACTACTTACTAGCCGAAGAGGGAGGAGTATGCGGAAAATTCAACCTCTCTAATTGCTGCCTAAACACAGATGACAACGGGCAAGCAGTAATGGATATATCAGAAGGAATCAGAAAAACAGCACATGTCCCGGTACAGAGATGGAACACAATCATGGGAGCAGGATGGTGGGATTACATTTTAGAGGAGCCTGGTGGAAAGCGGTGGGATTGGTGATTCTATGGGCATTAGCAGCATTGAACATTATCCCCTGTTGTATACCATGTCTCCGGGTTCTTATAACTAGAAGTATAAGCCAAATGCAGGCAGTTGTAGTCCCCATGGGGGAGAAAGGGGGCGTCCAGAAGATAATGATAATGAGGCCGAGAGAGGACCCAGAGGAAAGAGAGATAAGAAGAATGTTATTAGCTTTGGAACAGCAGGAAGTCTAGGAATGGGGTTTAATACAGGATGTGTAGCAAAAGAAAAAGGGAGGATTGTGAGGGATAAGATGATTAAACCACCACCATTGTGAGGGGCCGAATGGTTGTAGTCACCGACCTTGTGATGGGCCGAGTAACTGGAAACACCAACCTTGTGATTCGGACAAACAGTCAGACCTTCAGAGCTGTTGATAACATTGTAGAATAACAAGATGAGGTAAGGAATGTAGCTGACAACACAGAAGCTATTCTTTAGGTCAAAGGCAATTAAATAGGTTAGGCCAACAGATACTGCGCATGCTTAATAAGTTAAATGAATATTAACTTTACGCCCCTCATGACAAAGAACCTAATTTAAATGTACATGCGATGTATGATGTGGGAGGAGAGGGAATGATTGATGACGCACGGAGGGGAGGGTTGGAAGTTTGTGAACCTCGGTACCCTGATTGGAAGGGGTTAGAAGGGGAGGCGTCCGATCAATAAGGACTGTATACTGAATTGTATAAAACTAGACGGTTTTCCTTTACTCGATGTGTCTCAACTTGGAGAGGCACCCGATTCTGCAGACTCGCAAATAAAGCATTTCTTGTTTCCACGATACAGTCTCTGAGTAATGATTGTGAGCACAAACAATATATCTCACAAGGGGATTGGAGAAGGGGAGGTTGAGGGAGAGGGGAAGTGGGTGGCGAGGGTAAGGGGGAGGTGAAAGGAGAGGGGAGGGGTGAGCAGAGGGGGAGAGAGAGGTGTTGGGGTGGCGGAGGGGTGGGGAGGATGAGGGCGAGGGGGCGGGGGATAGGGCCAGGGGAGGATGAAGGCGAAGGGATGGTGGAGTGGCAGGGGAGGATGAGGGCGAGGGGCGGGCGAGGGGTGGGGGAGGTTGAGGGTGAGGGGGCGGGGGAGGAGTGGGGGAGGATGAGGGCGAGGGGGCGGAAGAGGGGCAGGGGAGGATGAGGGCGAAGGGATGGTGGAGGAGTGGGGAGGGTGAGGGCGAAGGGATGTTGGAGGGGCAGGGGAGGATGAGGGCGAGGGGGCGGGGGAGTGTGTGGGGAAGAGGAGGTGAGTGGGATGAAAGGTGGCAAAAGGGGACGAGGGGAGTGTGTGGGAGGTGGAAGGGGCAGGGGAGGGGGTGGAGGTGGGAGAGTGGGAGATGAGTGGGTTGAAGGGCGGGAAAGGGGGCGAGGGGAGTGTGAGTGGGGGGTGGAAGGGGAGGAGGTGGGGGAGGGGGTGGTGGAGGGGGCGGGGGTGGGGGAGGGGGAGTGGGAGGTGAGTGGATTGAAGGGTGAAATGAGGGAAAAGGGGGCGAGGGGAGTGTGAGATATAGAGGTCGGGGAGCAGGTGGATGAGAGGGGGAAGGGGAGTTTGAGGGACGGTGAAGGGGAGGGGGAATGGCGTGGAAGGGGGTGAGGAGTTTGGGGAGGAGGTGTGTGATGTGTGGCGAAGGGGAGGGGGAGGGAGATGAAAGGGGAGAGGAGGGGAAGTAAAAGGCGGAGAAAACGGGGAGGGGTAGAGAGCGGGGAAAGGGGGACGAGGGAGGAGGAGGATGGTGATGTGGGGGTAGGGGAGTGGGTGGAGGAGGGGAGGAGAAGGGGAAGGGGGCGGGGGAAGGGATGGAGGAGAGGAGGAGGGAGGGGAAGAAGGAGTGATGGGGGAGGGAGGTGAATGGTTGGGGGAGGGGATAGAGAGGTTTAGTGAGGCTTAGCTGGAGGGGAAGGGGCGGCGTAAGGGGTGAGTTTGAGGTGGATGGCGATGTGGATCGGAAGTGGGTTGCGTGGGGGAGGATGAGGGGAGGGGGAAGGGGAGGAGCTGGTTGCGGGAGATGGGGAGGGAGGAGGGGAGGTTAAGGGGGAGGGGAGGTTAAGGCGGCAGAAAAGGAGTAGCGGCAGCGAGCGGGGAGAGGGGGAAGGGGGTGAAGCGGGGAGGTTGATTTGAGGGAAGGGGAGGCGTAGAGAGTAAGGGAATGGGGAGTGGATGGGAGGGGAGAGGAGGGGTTAACGGTGGGAGAGAATGGGGAGGGGAGATGGAGTAGTACGGGGAGGGATGAGGGCGGGGGTAGGAGTAATAGGTGGGAGAGAGGGAAAGGGAGGGGGCAATGGTGGGGAAGAGGGAGGTGGAGGGAGTTGGAGGGGGAGGAGGAGGAGGTGGGTGAGGGGTTGAGGATGGGGAGGTTGAGGGGTAGGGTTAACGGGAGGGGGAAAGGGCGGATGATCGGGGGATAGTGAGGGGGAGGGCGAGGGAAGGGTATGAGAAGGGGGAGAAGATGAGGGGAGGAGGAAGGGGAGTTGGGTGCGGGTGTGAAGGTGAGGCGAGTGGGGCGGTGAGGCGAGGGGGTGGATAGAGGGAGAGGTTGAAGGGCTCGGGGAGGGGCAGTGGGAAGGGAAGGTTGAGGGTGCAGGGGAGCGAGGGTGGAAGAGAGGGGGAGATGTGAGGAATGTGAGTGGGAGAGGAAAGGGAGATGGGATGGGAGTTGAGGGGCAAGGAAAGGGGAATGGGGAGAAGTAGGGTGAGGGGGATGTGGAGCGGAAAGGGGATGGGGAGAGGAAGAGGTTGGTGTGAGCTGGAATGATAGGGCGAGGGAGGCTGAAGGGAGGGGAGGGAGGGGGAGGGGGAGGGATTGGCGGAAGGGATGGGGAAGGTGAGGGGGAGGGTGTTAAGTGTCGAAAGGGAGGGGGAAGGTGAGGGGGATGGGAGGTGGATGGGGAAGAGGTGAGTTAGGGGAGGGGGTAGGGGAGTGGAAGAGGAGGCTGTGGGAGATAGGGAAAGGGTAGGGAAGGGGAGGGGGAGGGCGAAGGGGAGGTGAAGTGGAAAGGAGAGGGGTAGGGTCGGGGGAGTTGGAAGAGGGGGTAGCGGTAGTGGGGATCGGAGGGGGAAGAGGAAGGATTGAGGATATTGGGAAAGGGGGAGGGGGGATGGGAGGTGGATGGGGAGGGTGATGTAAGGGGGTGGGGAGCGGATGGTGACGGGGTGGGGGAGGGGGGGGGGTTGAGGGGAAGGGTGATGTAAGGGAGTGGGGAGCGGATGGTGACGGGGTGGGGGAGGGGGAGGTTGTGAGGGTGGTAGACGGTGAGGGTTGGGGGAGAGGGAGTCGAAGGGTGTGAGAGTAAGGGTGAGGGAGGGGGAGGGGAGGGGAGGGGAGGGGAGGAGGAGGCATAAGGATGAGGGGGCTGGCAGATGTTGGGGAGGAGGAAGGGGAAGAAGAAGCGGAGGGTGAAGGGATGGAGGGGGCAGGCAGATGATGAGGAAGGGGAAGGAGGGGGGGTGGGTGAGGGGGAGTAATGGGATGGGGACTGTGAGGGGGTGGATGAGGGGTGGGGAGGGGACGGACTGGAGGAGAGGGAATGAGATGTAGAGAGGTAAGGGGGGTTTGAGGGCGAAGGGGAGTGGGAATGAAGTGTATGAAGGGGGGGTGGATGAGATGGAGGGGATGATGAGGGGGTAGGGGAGTGTGAGGGTGCAGAATAAGGGAGAGGGGGAATGTAGTGAGGATGAGGGGTAGGGAGAAGGGAATGGGTTCGGCGGTAGGGGAGGGGGAGGTGGAGGGGGAGGGGGCGTTGAGGGCGAGGTTTCGGGGGAGGTGGAAGGGGATGGGGAGGGGGATGGGGTGAGAAATGGCGAGGGGGAGCGGGAGGTGAAAAAGGGAGGTTGAGGAGGAGTTGATGGGGAAAGTTGGGTGAGTGTAGGCGAGAGGAGAGGGGAGAGAAGGAGGCTAATGAGGGGGGAGGGTGATAGGGGTGGTGATGAGGAACGGGGAGGGGAGTGGTGTGGTGGGGGAGGGGAAGGGGGAAGGGGGAAATGGACGGTGAGGGCGAGGGGAAGCCGAGGGGAAGCGGGAGGTAGGATAGAAAAGTGGGTGAGAGAGGGGGAAGCGGAAGGTGAGGTTGAGGGGGCAGGAAAGGGAGAGGAGGGGGGTGGAAGAGGATGGGAGGTGAAGGAGAGGGGAGGGTGAATGGTAGAGGGATGGGTGGGGGAGGGGGGTTGATGGGAGGATAAGGGGGAGAACGAAGGAGGGGGAGGAAGGGGAGAGAAGGGGTGATTGGAGGCGGAAGTGGAGAGGAGGGGAGAGGATGGGGAGAAGAGGGGTTGAGGAAGGGGTGAGGAGGGGCAGAGGAAGAGGGGAGGAGGGGGAAGAGGAAGGGGGAGCAGGGGGGAGAGGAAGGAGAGGGGAGGGTGTGAGGAGGTGAAAGAGATTGGGGAAGGGGGTTGGAGAGCGAAGGAGGGGGAACAGCAGGGGGAAGAGCAGGGGGAGAGGAGGGAGAGTGGAGGTAAGAGGCGGGGGGCGGATAGGGGAGAGGGAGATGAAGGGGAGAGGGGAAGAAAGGGGAGGGGGAGTGGAGGGCGAGAGGAGGGTGAATGAGGAGAAGGGGTGAAGGGTAAAGAGGCAGAGGAAGGTGTGGAAGTGATGGGAAGAGGATGCGGGAGGGAGAGGTCAATGGGAGCGCCAGTGGGATGATGAGGGCGGGGGATAGGAGAGCGAAGAAGAAGGGTGGTAAGGGGAGGGGCAGCGGGACAGGTGTGAGGGGTGGAGAGGGGCAGCTAGAAGGGGCGAGTGCGGGGAGGTTAAAGGGGAGAAGATGGGGACGTGGGTGATAAAAGGACAGATTTGGTGCGGTAGGAGGGAAGAGGAAGGAGGGGGTCGGGGGGCGAAGGTAGAAGCGGGTGATGATGTGTAGAGGGAGGGGGATGCGGGGTGGAAGGGTGGAGGGGAGAGGATGGGGGAACGTAGGGGGCAGAGGAGGGAGCGGAGGGGGGAGGAGGGGCAGAGGAGGGGTGGAGGGGAGAGGATGGGCGAAAGGAGGGGTGTGAGGAAGGAGGGGACGGGAGAGAGGAGGTGAGGGTGAGAGGAGGAGGAGTAGGGGAGGAGGAGGAGTAGGGGAGAGAGAGGAGGGGAGAGGAGGGTGAGAGGAGGAGCGAGAGCGGATGAGAGGATGGGGAGAGGAGGGGAGAGAGAGGAGGGGGTGGAGGGTGAGTGGAGTCGAGAGAAGGGGGGAGGGCGGTGAGAGGCGGAGGAGTGGAAGGTGGAGTGGAAGGGGAGAGGCGGGGGAGTGGAGTCGAGAGGAAGGGGGTAGGAGGCGTAAGTGGAGGGGGAGAGGAGGGGGCGGAGGGGGGAGGAGGGGGTTGAGGAGGGGGATGAGGAGGGGGAGAGGAGGGGGAGAGGAGGGGAGAATAGTTGAGAGGAAGGGGGTGAGGAGAGGGGAGAGGAGGGAGAGAGGAGGGGTGAGAGTGTAAGGGGGGAGACGGTGGGGAGTGGGTGAGGCCGGGGAGGGCCTGGGGTGATGGAGAGCGTGCGGGAGGTGAAGGGGAGAGTCCAGGCGGGGTGGTTGAAAAAAGAAGGTGGTGAGGGGGGGGGGGTAGTTGAGGTAGAAAGAGGGGTAGGGAGGGAGACGGGACGATGAAGAAGGAGGGTTTCGGAAGGGGATGAGGGAGATGAATGGGAAGGGGGTCTGAAGGGTGAGAGGAGGGATCGAGGCTGGGGGAGGATAAGGAAAATCGGAGAGAGGCTGGGGAGAGGAGAGGAGGGGAGCAGATGGGAGAGGAGGGTGATAGGAGGGTGTGAGGAGCGGGAGGAGGAGGGAGGAGGGGGAGGGGGTGAGGAGGGGGATAGGATGGGAGGAGGAGGAGAGGAGGGGGAGAGGAGTTGAGAGGAAGGGGGAGAGGAGACGGGAGAGGGGGGAGAGAGCAGGGAGAGAGGAGGAAGAGAGGAGGGAGAGAGGAGGGCGGATAGTGTAAGGGGGGAGACGGTGGGGAGTGGGTGAGGCCGGGCAGGGCCTGGGGTGAGGGAGCGAGTGCGGGAGGTGAAGGGGAGAGTCCAGACGGGGTGGTTGAATAAAGAAGGTGGTGAGGTGGGGGGAGGGAGGGGTAGGAAGAGGGGTAGGAAGGGAGACGGGACGATGAAGAAGGAGGGTTTCGGAAGGGGATGAGGGTGAGGAATGGGAAGGGGGAGTGAAGGGTGAGAGGAGGGATCGAGGCTGGGAGCAGGATGAGGAAAAGCGGTGATAGGATGGGGAGAGGAGAGGAGGGGAGGGAATGGGGACAGGAGGGGAGAGGAGGGTGGAAGAGGGGGGCAGGAGAGGAGGGTGACAGGAGGGGGACAGGAGGGGGTGGTGGGGGTGGAGGAGTTGATGAGGGGGTGAGGAGGGGTAGTAGAGGGGAGAGGAGGAGTTGGTTGGGGCCGAGGGGTTGAGGAGTGGCTGAGGAGGCGGAAGCGGAGGTGCGAGGAGGGGAGAGAATGGGGAGAGGAGGGCGAGAGGAGGGGAGAAGGATGGGGAGGGGAAAGGGGTGATGGGGAAGAGGGGGAGAGGAGGGGGAGAGGAGGGGGGATAGTAGGGGGGATAGGAGGGGAGAGGATGGGAATAGAAAGCAAGATATGAAGGGAAGAGGAGTGGGCAGAGGTGTGGGCAGAGAAGGGGGAGGAATGTGAGGAAGGGAGAGGAGGGAGGGGAAGAGGAAGGGGGTAGAACATGGGAGGGGAGAGGAAGAAGGAGAGAAAGGAGAGGTGGTGGGGAGAGGATGCGGGAGGGGGAGGAATGGGGGCTGGGGGAGAGGTAATGGAGCTAGAGGGAGAGGAGGGCCACAGTTAATGGGAGCGTCAGAGGGAATGATGAGGGAGGGATGGAGGGAGGCAGAGAGGTAAATGGAGATAAGGAGAGGCAGGTGGAGACTGTGGGGGAGGATGAAAGGCTGGGGTTGGCGAAAAATGGAGAACGGGAGTGGGAGGGGGAAGGGGGCAGAGTGAACGAAGGCTGAGGGGTGGAGACGGTGGGAGGAAGCAAGATTGGGTGAGTGCGGGAAGGTGAAAGTGGGGGAGAGAGGGTGAGGGAAAGACAGAGGTGGTGAGGTATGCGAGGGAGATGACAGGAGAGGGGAAAAGTAAGTTGAAGGTGGCAGGTGGAGGGGGAGTTGGGTGAAGAGGGGGAAGATGGAGAAAGGAAGGTGGGGAGTAGGGGGAGAGGAGCTGGTAGTAGAGGGCAGAGTAATGGGACAGAGGGAGACGAGAGGATGGGGAAAGAGAAGGGAGAGAGGGCGGAGGAGGGAGAGGAGAGGCGGGAGAGGAGAGGGATAGAGGACGGGGTGAGGAGGGGAAGAGAGGAGGGAAAGAGAGGAAGGATTGAGGGGAGGGGGAAGAGAGGAGGATGAGAGGGTGAGAGCGTAGTGGGAGAGGGAAGGGGCGAGAAAAGGGGAGAGTAGCGGGTGAGGAGGGAGAGAAGGGCGACAGAGTATGGATAGAGGGGAGAGAAAGTATGGGGAAGGATAGGGGCGAGATGATGAGGGGGAGAGAGGGGAGAGAGAGGGGAAGGAAAGAGAAGGAGAGAGGAGGGGGTTAGAGGGGGAGAGGTGGGGGAGAGGAGGGAGAGAGGCGGGGAAGATGAAGCGGAGAGATGGGGAGAGAGGTGGTGAGAGGAGAGGAGAGGGAATGAGGGGAGAGAGAGGAGTGGGGGGGGAGGGGAGAGGAAGGGAGAGAGGATATGTGAAAGTGAGGGGGGGAGGACGGAAAGAGGGAAGAGAGAGGGGGTGAGAGGAGGGGAGAGAGAGTGTGGAGAAGGAGGGAGAAAGTATGGATAGAGGGGGAAGAGGATGGGGACAGGAAGGAGAGATAGGGGAGAGATAATGAGGGGGGCAGAGGGGAAAGAGGGGAGAGGGAGAGAGGGGGAGAGAGGAGTGAAGAGGGGGAGAGGGCGAGAGAGGAGGGGAAGAGGAGGGGAGAGAGGGGGGAGATAGGGGGTTAGAGGAGGTGCAGAGAGGGGGCAAGAGGAGGGACAGAGTATGGATAGAGGGGGCAGAGGATGGGGAAAGGAAGTAGATAGAGGAGAGTTGATGAGGGGGAGAGGGGAGAGAGAGGAGAGGAGAGGGAGAGAGGGGGATGGAGAGGAGGGAGTGAAGAGGGGGAGAGAGGGCGTGAGAGGAGGGGAGAGGAGCGAGATAGGCGGGGTAGAGGAAGGGTCGAGAGGGGGGAGAGAGGAGGGGGAGAGAGGGGAGCGAGAGGAGTGTGAGGGGAGGGGAGAGGAAGGGAGAGAGGAATGGGGTGATTGGGGCCAGAGGATGGCGTGAGGGGGAAGTGGGGCTGGAGAGGAGAGAGAGGAGGGGGAGAGAGGAGGGGTGAGAGTGGAGTGAGAGAGGAGGGGGTGAGAGGAGGGAGAGGGGAGAAGATGGGTGGAGAGAAAATGGAAAGAGGAGTGAAGTGTAGGTGTGATGGGGAGTGGAGTGGGAGAGGAAGGGGAGAAATAGGAGAGAGAGGAGGGAGAGGGGAGGGTGTGAGGCGGGGGAGATGAGGGGAAGAGAGGAGGTGATGAGAGGATAGAGAGCGGGACAGAGGGGGTTGAGAGGAGGGGAGAGGAGGGGGGTAGGAAGGGATAAGGAGGGGGAGAACGGAGGGAGGGAGGGCGAGAGAGGGGGAGAGGAGATGAGAGGAAAGGGGGGAGTGGGGTGAGAGGATGGAAAGTGCAGGGAGAGTGGAGGGAAAGAGGAGGGGAGAGACGGGGGAGAGGAGGGGAGGTGAAGGGGAAGGATGTGGGGGAGAAGTGTGAGGAGGGGAGGAAGGGGTAAATGAAGGAGAGAGGGAGGACAAGAGGGAAGAGGTAACTGAAGTTGGAGAGGAAAGGGGGGTAGCTGTGGGATGGGTATGGAAGTTGAGGCATGGCATGGAAAAAGAAGGGGAGAAGAGGGAGGGAAGGCGAACCGGAAATGGTGGAGGGGGAGGGGAGAGAATGAGAGGGATGGAAATAAGAGGATGCGGATGGGGTGATGATGGGGAAGAGGAAGGGAGCTAGGGCAAGGGGTGAGATGGTGGAAGGTGGGGGAAGGGGGTGAGATGGTGGGGGTGGGGGAAGGGGTTGGGGGAAGTGGTGAGATGGTGGGGGCTGGGGGAAGGAGGTGGGTGAAAGGGGGTGGGGGAAGGAGAGAGATGGTGGGGGTGGTGGCATGTGGTGGGGGAAGGGGTGAGATGGTGGGGGTGGGGGCATGTGGTGGGGGAAGGGGTGAGATGATGGGGGGTGGGTGTAGGGGTTGGGGGAAGGGGTGAGATGGTGGGGGGTGGGGGAAGGGGGTGTGGACCGGGGGTGGTGGAAGGCGAGGGGCCGGGAGATGAAGGACAAGAGAAGGAGAGGGGGAGGGAGAGGAGGGGGATGAATGGGGAGGGGGATGAATGGGGAGGGGGTGGGGAGCGGGGGAGGGGGATAAATGGGGAGGGGTATGAATGGGGAGGGGGAGGCGAGCGGGTGAGGGGGATAAATGGGGTGGGGATGGGGAGGGGGATGAATGGGGAGGGGGATGAATGGGGAGGGGAGGGGGAGGGGGAGCCGAAAGGGAACACGGGGCGGGAGGTTGGAGCAGAGGGATGGATTGTGGGAGCGGGCGGTGGAGGGGCAGAGGACCCGACCCACCCAACATGGCCGCCGGACCCGACCTACCCAACATGGCCGGCGCCCCCACCGCTATGCCTGACCCGACCTTCGCTCCCTCAAACACATCGCCCGCCGACCCCAACTAAACCGCCACTGGACACCGACCATCGGGCCCGGTGACCCTTGACTCGCGCCACTCCACCCCCCTCCGACAACCCGCAGCCGTCGCATCACCTGGAGCCTGGACTCTCCACTGTGCCTGAAGCCTCCACGCTGCTCACTCCCACTGTCCTAGGCTCAACTCCACTGGGTCCTAGTGCCCGTCCGCCCAGCCTTGTTAACCTCAGTGTCAGTTCCACTGATTCTCCCCCATCCCCCTCCAACTGCGTCACCACCGCTCTTCCCCACCATCATTACAGCCCTCTCACCCCCCAACCCCTGACCACCCACCACCCCCCATCACCCACCACCCCTCCAACACCCACAACCCCCATGAACCACCACCCCCCTCACCACCTGACCACCCACCACCCCCCACCACTCATCGCCTCGTCCCCAGTCCACCCACAACCCCCCCATCACCCACAACCCCCCCACTGACCACCCACCACCCCCCCATCATCCCACCACCCACCACGTCCCACCCCCTGCCCACCCACCAACCCCTCATCACCCAAACCCCCCCTGACCACCTACCACACCTCCATCACCCCCCCACCTACCCACAACCCCCCCTCCACCCCCTGACCATCCACCCCCCCCATCACCCACCATCCCCCCATCACCCACAACCCCCCCACACCCTGACCACCCACCACCCCCACCACCCCACATCGCCCCGTCCCCAGTCCACCCACCTGCCTTCCTCCGGCCCCAACTCCCATCCCTGACGGGTGTTCACCATCCCCCCGACCTCCCCCTCTCCACCACCGAACGGTCTGTCCTCAGCAGAGGTCTTACCTTTGTTCCCACTCCGTCCCCACCTCAATGAGTTCCGCGCCCACCATGACGTGGAGCGCATCTACCGTCGCCTCCGCCTCACAGCGCACTTCCACCGGAAGGATTCCTCGCCCCCTCATTGATGACCCTTTTCCCGTCTCCAACGCACCCCTCCTCGTGGAACCCCCCTCATGACTTCCCAGCTTTGGAATTATTTATCCAAAACTGCCGTCGCGACGTTAACCGCCTCAACTGCTCCACTCCCCTGTCTCACTCCAATCTCTCCCCCCCTGAACGCACTGCCATCGAATCACTCCGCAACAACCCAGATTGGGTTATCAAACCAGCCGACAAGGGAGGTGCTGTGGTAGTCTGGCGCGCCGATCTCTACAAAGCTGAGGCCACGAGCCAACTCTCGGACACCTCCTCCTACTTACCTCTGGACCATGACCACCAGACTGATTCCTGGGATGTCAGGACTGTCTTATGAAGAAAGACTGGATAGACTTGGTTTATATTCTCTAGAATTTAGGAGATTGAGAGGGGATCTTATAGAAACTTACAAAATTCTTAAGGGGTTGGACAGGCTAGATGCAGGAAGATTGTTCCCGATGTTGGGGAAGTCCAGGACAAGGGGCCACATCTTAAGGATTAGGGGGAAATCCTTTAAAACCGAGATGAGAAAACTTTTTTCACACAGAGAGTGGTGAATCTCTGGAACTCTCTACCACAGAGGGTAGTTGAGGCCAGTTCATTGGCTATATTTAAGAGGGAGTTAGATGTGGCCCTTGTGGCTAAGGGGCTCAGAGGGTATGGAGAGAAGGCAGGTACGGGATACTGAGTTGGATGATCAGCCATTATCATATTGAATGGCGGTGCAGGCTCGAAGGGCCGAAGGGCCTACTCCTGCACCTAATTTCTATGTTTCTATGTTTTTAACCTCCCTCTGAGGCAGAGAATTCCACAGACTCACCACTCTCTGGGAGAAAAACTGTTTCCTCGTCTCCGTTCTGAATGGCTTACTCCTTATTCTTAAACTGTGACCCCTGGTTTTGGACTCCCCCAACATCGGGAACATGTGTCCTGCCTCTAGCGTGTCCAAGCCGTTAACAATCTTATATATCTCAATGAGATGCCCTTTCATCCTTCGAATCTCCAGTGTACAAGCCCAGCTGCTCCACTGTCTCAGCATATAACAGTCCCACCATCCCGGGAATTAACCTTGTGTACCTACGCTGCACTCCCTTAATAGCAAGAATGTCCTTCCTCAAATTAAGGGACCAAAACTGCACACAATACTCCAGGTATGGTCTCACGAGGGCTCTGTACAACTGCAGAAGGACCTCTTTGCTCCAATATTGGATTCCTCTTGTTATAAAGGCCAACATGCCATTTGCTTTCTTCACTGCCTGCTGTGCCTGCATGGTTACTTTCATAGACTGATGTACAAGGAGCGACAGATCCTGTTGTACTTCACCTTTTCCCAACTTGACGCCATTTAGATAGTAATCTGCCTTCCTGTTCTTGCTACCAAAGTGGATAACCTCATATTTATCCGCATTTATCCTCATATTGATATGAATCTTTCCACAATTTATAGGAGCGGCACAGTGGCCTGGCTGGTAGAGTTGCAGTCCCGCAGCATCAGAGACACACGTTCGATCTGGACCTCGGTTCTGTGTGGAATTATCCCTGTAACCGTGTGTGTGGTTTCCTCCCACATCCCAAAGACGTGTGGGTTTGTAGGTTAATTTGCCTAGTGTGTAGGATGTTGTTGGGAAATTGGAATAACATAGAAATAGTGAGAAGGGGTGATGGAGGGTTGGGGGGAGGGGGGGGTGGTAGGGAACAGAGGGGCGAAGGGCCTGTTTCCATGCAGTATCTCTAAATAAACTAAATTGACAATTGAAAGGAGCATAGAAGATGTGAAAAATAAATACAAACATCCAGCAGGTCAAGCAGCATCATGGAAAGGGAAACAGGATTAATGTTTCAGATCAAAGACCCTTCATCAGAAAAAAATGACAAGTGAACAAATGTAAAGTCAGCTTAAACATGACACAGATAGTAAATACATTAACTATTGGAAGTGGTAGTAAATGCTTGAAATACTCAGCAGGTCAGACGCACCTCTGTTCATAGATGGTACCTGACCCATTGAGTAGTTCCTGATGTAAATGTATCCATTGCCATTTCTCATGTCTGGACCATACACGTGTTACCTTCTTAACATGGGTTCCTGCAAGTGGGTTGTGAACTGCATGTAAACATTGCAGTTGCTGACAGGTTTCCAGAGTTAATGAAAAAATGGGCTGGAGTTTCTAGCCCCAAGAATACTTTTTTAGAAACATAGAAAATAGGGTGCAGGAGTAGGCCATTCGGCCCTTTAAGCCAGCACCGCCATTCCGTATGATCATGACTGGTCATCCAAAATTAGTACCCAGTTCCTGTTTTCATCCCATATCCCATGATTCTGTTAGCCCCAAGAGCTCTATCTGATTCTCTCTTGAAAACATCCAGTATATTGGCCTTCACTGCCATCTGTGGCAGAGAATTCCACTGATTCACATCTCTCTGGTTGTAAAACGTTTCCTCATCTTGGTCCTAAATGGCCTACCCCTTATACACTGTGACTCTGGTTCTGAACTTCCCCAATATTTTTCCTGCATCTAGCCTGCCCAATCACTTAAGAATTGTATATTTTTGTTATAAGACACCTAGAATCTTGCTCCAAAGCTTTTCACAGTACCTCAGTAACATAACAACAATAACCCCAACCTAACCCACCTAACCGAGAGAGCAGATTTCCCACTACTCGCATAATTCCCCATTCCTTCCCCCTCTAAACAAAGTATCTGTGTTACCCCATCTTTTCATCCACTCCCTACGCAAGACGCAACTTGGAGGCCAATTAACCAACAAATCCACATGTTGTTGGGATGTGGGAGAAAACCGGAGCACCTGACGGAAGCCCATGTGGTCACAGGGGGAGCATGCAAACACCCCAGGGACACCCTCTCGATCTGTTGATGAGGTATGTGCTCCCTTGCTCCAGGAGTGGCTGAACCCTAAGCCCACAAATCATCAATCACTTTCCCCTTCATACCTTAATCAATACCATATCTGCATGGTCCATAAAACTGTCCCAGACAAGACCTGGTCTCCTCCCTCTCTCAATGCCAATATATAACTTCTCCATTATCATGTCCGGCTCAGAGCAGCTCCCAGAAATCACCACGTTATGATCCAGCTTCCCGCACTGTATCCAATGTTCATGGCCTGAGGTTATCACTGTTCCATTACTGCCAGTAGACTTGCATTGCCATGAGCCAAAGGTGCAGAGGCCAAACCAGAAAATTACTCCTCTGTGACAAACTATTTATTTTCAGGAAAAGCCATTCTGAAGTTTCACCACTGCAACTCATCGCGACCTGCAGAAGATAAACATGTTTGGCTTGTTCAAGATTTGTGGTAAATGCAAGAAGAATTGAGTTAGTTCCCATTTATTTAGCAGATTAAATATTATATAATCAATTAAAGCTCCAGTAATGCATTTTAACGTGCAGATTGCAGATTGCAGATTGCAGATCCCAGTCCGATGCAAAATGTAATGCCACCTCACATTCAGGTTGGTTTTAGTGTAGAGCTGCAGCATGCAAACAAGCTTTTTAGCCCACTGTATCGACGCCAACCATCAATCGCTGCTTCACACTCGTTCTATATTATCCTACTTTATCATCTACTCCCTGCACAAAAGGGGCAATTTACAAAGGCCAATTAACCTACAAACCTGTACGTCTTTGGGGTGTGGCAGGATATCAGAGCATATGGAGGTAACCCACTCTGTCACAGGGAGAAGGTGCAAACTCCACACAGACAGCACCCGAGGGAAGGAACAAACTTGGTCACTTGCGTTGTCAGGCTGCAAGTGTACCAGCTGCACCAGTGTGCCAACGTTTGGTAACATCACCACTACCGAGTAATTAATTTGTGTATTTAACTTGAGTTGTAATGATCTTAGTTTAGTTTAGATTAATGGTTCAAAGATTCAATGGTTCAATGGTCCTTTATTGTCACGTGTAGCGAGGTGCAGTGAAATTTGATTTACCATACAGTTATACCATAAAAGCAACAAGATACAAAACTACATAAAGATTAAACATAAACAGCCACTGCAGTGGCGTGTGAGAATCCCTAGGGCACACAGCATAAGCGGAGACCCACAGCAATCAGTTCAATGTCCGGGCCACACACACGCTCCTTCACCGTGATGTGACCAGAGTTGTACTGACCACTGTCACTTTCTCTGCAGTCCATGTTCACCCGAATAGTCAGAAAGCCGTCCACACTCGCACCAGACTGCAGGATGCTCTCAACGCACGATGTCCCCACAAAACACCGAGATCACTGTACACACGGCGCACCCTCCGAGTCCCCACCAGTGCAGGCAGCACGTCCATCTTGTTTTTCAGCGACCTCACATTCCCCAAGGTGAATAGCTTTAACTTCTTACCCCTTTTCCTCTGCAGTCGGGGTGATCGAAATACCCACAGTCGGGGCGATCGAAGTCCCCGCAATGGGGCGATCGAAGCTCCCGCGATTGTGGCGGTCGAGGCTCCAGCGATTGTGGCGATCGAGCTCCCGCGATTGTGTCGGTCGAAGCTCCCGCGATTGTGGCGGTCGAGGCCCCCGCGATTGTGGCGATCGAAGCTCCCGCGATTGTGGCGGTCGAGGCCCCCGCGATTGTGGCGATCGAAGCTCCCGCGATTGTGGCGGTCGAAGCTCCTACGGTTGGGGCTTCCGAAGTCGATCCCTAGCAAACAGCTTCACGATGTTAGGCCGCAATGCGACGGAGATACGATACGGAAACATTCGTATCTCCAATCTGGCTTTCGCCCCCTCCATAGCACAGAAACTGCTCTCCTCAAAGTCCTCAACGACCTCCTCACCTCTGCTGACACTAGTTCCCTCAACATCCTCCTCCTCCTCGACCTGAGCGCAGCCTTCAATACAGTGAACAATAACATCCTGCTCACCAGACACAAAGACCTCGGCATTGAAGGCTCTGCACTCAGCTGGCTCCGTTCCTACCTTTCCAACATATCCCATTTCATCTCTCTCCACAACCACACCTCTGCTACAGTCACAGTCACTCAATGCGTTCCCCAAGGCTCCGTACTCGGCCCCCTCCTCTTCATCATCTACATCCTCCCCATTGGTCAGTTATTCCGCCACTTCAACCTGGACTTCCACTGTTAGGCTGATGACACCCAGATCTACCTTGGCACCAAATCCCCCCAGATCCCCTCCTCTCCCATATCAACTCCCGTTTGTCAGCTACAAAAACCTG
Source organism: Amblyraja radiata (assembly GCF_010909765.2). Lineage (NCBI taxonomy): Eukaryota > Metazoa > Chordata > Chondrichthyes > Rajiformes > Rajidae > Amblyraja > Amblyraja radiata. The sequence continues at coordinate 36,625 of NW_022630159.1, forward strand.
GATGCAACATAATTTCCTCAAAATCAAAGGCGATAAGACAGAATTCCTCCTCATAGGCTCCAAAGTCACACTCAGCAAAATCAATAACCCCACTCTCACCATCGACGGCACCACTGTCTCCCCATCTCCCCAGGCCTGCAACCTTGGCGTTATCTTTGATTCCACCCTCTCCCTTGACCCTCACATCCGCCATGTCATTAAAACCTCCTTTCATCTCCGCAACGTTGCCAAACTCAGACCCTCCCTCACACCGCCCGCTGCTGAAAGGCTCATCCATGCCTTCATCTCCTCCCGACTGGACTATTGCAACTCACTTCTCCTTGGCATCAGCTCCACCTACATCAACCGACTCCAATTGGTCCAGAACGCAGCCGCCCGACTCATCACCCACACCAAATCCTGGCATCGCATCACACCAGTCCTCAAACAACTTCACTGGCTTCCCATCTCCCACCGGATCACCTACAGAATCCTGATCCTCACCTACAAAGCCCTCCACCATCTGCCCCCCCCCCCTATCTCACTGACCTCCTCTCCCCCTACCAACCCTCACGGTCCCTCAGATCCACATCCGCCGGTCTCCTCTCCATCCACAAGTCCAACCTCCGCAGTTTTGGGGACAGAGCCTTCTCCAGGGCAGCTTCCAGGCTCTGGAACTCCCTCCCCCAATTGATCCGCAATTCCGTGTCCCTCACCATCTTCCAGTCCCGCCTCAAGACCCATCTCTTCACCTCTGCCTTTCCTTAGCCCCACGTCCCCCTCCCTTTTCATCTGTGCATTAATTGCCTCGTATTGTGTTTTGTATTGAATTCTGTGTTTACTTTGTGTACTAGTCATGTCTCTACTATTTATTTCATTCCCCTTACATGTTTTTCCTCCACCTGCTAATTTTTTGTAAGGAGTCCTTGAGTCTCTTGAAAGGCGCCCATAAATAAAATGTATTATTATTATTATTATTGCCGTCGAAGGAAGAGATTTAAAACGTTTGATGCTTTAAACCGCTGGTTCTCAACCATCGGCCATGGCCCAAGATTGGGCCGCGAGGATTAAGATTGGACCATGAGGGGGGCTCCAATGAAAGTTGTTGAAATTATTTACAAGGCAGCCTTGCAGCTGTTGTGCAAGTTTCAACGTATACGGAAGAAGCTGAATGCTTCTAACAGTCTACCCGCCTGCCCAATCTGTGTTGAAAAGTGTAGGAATGAACTGCAGATTTAGTGTCTATGTTCTTTAATCCGAAGATAAACATAAAATGCTGGAGTAGCTCAGCGGAACAGGCAGCATCTCCGGAGAGAAGGAATGGATGATGTTTCAGGTCGAGACCATTCCGCAGCCACCTGGGCGGAAATCACTGTCAAAACATGGGGAGGACACAATTTATTGGTCGCCACACGGGCATGCGCGCACACACACACACACGTGAGGTTTCGGCCATGGGCCCTGTGGACGATGACACCGGGAGCTGACCTGACGCTATCCCCCGCGGGATTTCCACAATCTGACAAGATGTTCCAGTGATGCTGCCTGTCCCGCTGAATTACTCCAGCATTTTGTGTCTATCTTCGGATTAAATCAGCATCTGCTGTTCCTTCCTACACATTTCAACACATGAATGAATGAATGAATGAATGAATGAATGAATGGATGAATGAATGAATGACGAATGAATGAATGAATGAATGAATGAATGAATGAATGAATGAATGAATGAATGAATGAATGAATGAATGAATGAATGAATGAAAACTTTATTGTCATTCAGATATACACCTAGACACAGTGCACCTTGAACGAAATTTCGTTGCATTTGACTCTCCAATCAGGTAAATAGTAAAAGTAAAAGTGCTAGGTACGTCCATAAAAATGCCTCATGTGCATGGTTCCGTAAAATAAATATATATAAAACGTTTTTAAAAAATGTCGATATTTAAAAAGTTCTAGCCTCGGTTTTGTTGATTGTTCAGTAATCTTATGGCCTGGGGGATGAAGCTGTTGCAGAACCTGGTTGTCCCGCTCTTCATGCTGCGATACCTCCTCCCAGAGTTAAGCAGTATAAACAGTCCAAATTGTGGGTGAGTGGGGGCTCTGGTAATGCCCTTAGCTCTAATCAGACAGAGCTTGTACCCCATGCCCATGATGGAAGGAAGAGAAGTCCCAATGATTTTTTCCGCTGTCCTCACCACTCTCTGAAGGCACTTCCAGTCCGCAGCTGTACAGCTGCCGCACCACGTAGAGATGCAGCTGGTCATGACCGACTCACAATGAGGCAGGCGGGTAGACTAATAGAAGCATTCAACTTCATCACAATATTCATTGTGAGCCTGTTATTGTATGCTTGAATTATGCTTTCAAATATTTAATTTGAATTTTATTTTGTGTGTTAATGCTTTATTGTACTCTTTCATTGCGAGATTAATATGCTGCGGAGCCAAAATAAAATATTTAGAAAAGTCAAATCTTTTTGACAGAATTATCAATTCATTTATCATACTATCTTATAGGCTGTAAGTCTAAATGTTTGATACATTTCTGGCCACGGATGAAAAAGGTTGAAGCCATTGCCATACACTGACATTTAAATTCAGACTTCCTACTCCATATGTTCCCTTATCTGCATTGTTCTTGTTGGCTATAAAATCTATATCTGCTACTCTTGATTCTTTAAAAGTACAGGCGCTCCCTGACTGACGTAAGAGTTAAACCCCTGTCTCATGGTGCGAGCCCACCCACGAGTGATCCCGAGTTTAAAACAAATCAAACTCGTGGTAATCACGTAGAATTAACGTAGCTGGAGCGTCCGAACTCGTAACGCTAACGGCAGGTACTCGGGAAACCTGTTAAATAGGCCCTTTTCACGGGCGACTTGACGCAAGAGTTAACCAGAGTTAAACATCGTGGGAACCTCGTGCGATAACAGAACGGCATTCGTGGACCACCGTGGACCACCGAGGCGCTAACGGCGGGTAATCGTGTAACTTGGTGACTCGGGAGAAAATTCAAGCTAGTTTGAATTTCTCCAAGAGTGACTTGTACACTTGTGGTTGAGCATTGCAACATTATTTTTACGTAGTGCCAGTGCGATATCCGTGCGATATCCGTAATAACTACGTAATATCCAATGCGGTTACCGTGGGAACTCCTGCGAACGGTGAACCCGGCAGCTGGACAGAGGGGACAGAAGGTGAGTAAAAATTGTCTTCTGTGGGATTGAATTTAAAAAATAAAGATTTGCATCCGCATATGGACATCAACTTATTCATGAGTTATGTTAATGAGATTCAAGAAAATAACTATAATCTTTGAAAGGGACTTTACTGAAAGGTCCCGCATTTTTATGGTCCGTGAGAAATTTTTCACATGTACTTCTTTGAGAGATACAGCTCGGAGTCCTCGCCGACTAGCGATCGATGCCTTTCCGAAGCAGGGTCCGGAACGCTACCAATCAATGTTCTCCAGGGACCCGTGTAAGGAGTGAACTGCACATGCTGGTTTAAATCGAAGACAGACACAAAAAGCTGGAGTAACTCAGCGAGTCAAGCAGCATCTCTGGAGAAAAATAGGTGACGTTTCGGGACGAGACACATCTTCAGACTCAATTCCGATTAGGATGTCTGAAGAAGGGTTCCGATTCGAATCGCCACCTATTCTTTTTCTCCAGAGAGGCTGCCTGACCTGCTGACTTACTCCAGCTTTTTATGTTTTTCTTCCCAGATCTGACTTACCTGCTGAGTTACACCAACATGTTGTGTCCTTTTGTGCGTATTAACCAGCATCTGCAGTTCCTTTAGACATTACCTAATTTCAGATTTTAGAAATATAGCGCGGAAACAGTCCATTCGGCCCACCGAGTCCGCGCCGACCACCTATTCTTATCCGGCTTCAGAACGGTTCTTCCTTCCATTCGTTTGGGCACTGACCCGACCTACCAACCTACCTCAATGCGGAAATTGGACTTTTCCCCCCTGGAAACATATATTCTGAACTCTGGTATTTTCCTCTTAGATCTACCTGGTGTTCTTGTGCATGTGTCGAAAGGAACAGCAGATGCCGGTTTAAAGAGAATGCTGGAGTAACTCGACGGTTCAAAATGCTGGAGTAACTCAACGGGACATGCAGCATCCCTAAAGAGAAGGAACGGGTGACGTTTCGGGTCGAGGCACTTCTTCAGACTGTACGTGGCTTGGTTATATTCATGTATAGCATTTCTGATGTGATTGTATAGCACTCAAACAAACGTTTATTCCCTGCATAGAATCATACAGCGTAGAAACAGGCCCTTCGACCCAACTTGCCCACACCGACCAATATGTCCCATCTACACTAGTCCCACTTGCCCGCGTTTGGCCCATAACCATCTAAACCTATCCTATCCATGCTTCAGTCTAATGCGTCTTAAACATTGCGACAGTACCTGCCTCAACTACCTTAACGGATAGCTCAGTCCATACACCCACCACCCTTTGCGTAAAATAGTTACCCCTTAGGCTCTCATTAAATCATTCCCCCCGAACCTAAACCTGTTTTTGCTGGTTCTCGATATGAGACAATAATAACAAACCAAAGCGAGTTAGGACATCAACGGGGTGATCCCGGATAAACCCAAGGTAGACACAAAATGGAGGAACTCAGCGCAACAGGCAGCATCTCTGGGGAGAAGGAATGGGTGACATTTCGGGTGGAGACCCTTCTGATATGCTGCCTGTCCCGCTGAGCTACATGTTGTGCCTATCTTCGTTTTAATCCAGCATCTGCAGTTCCTTCATGGCCGAACCCGATTGAAAGATGAGAGGCTGGGCGATAGAGCACTGGGTGTGACAAGGATCAGGCTTCAGTAAGCAAAGTAAAGAGAGGTGGCAACGTTATGGAAATGAAGCGGGTAATCCGAGTGATGGCGAGACGGTATCCTCTAATGTGTCGGAAAGAATTGTAGATGTTGGTTTGCGCCGATGATAGACACAGTAATACTGGAGACAGACATAAAATACTGGACGGGCAGCATCTGGATAAAAGGAATGGGTGACGTTTCGGGACGAGACTCTGAAGAAGGGTCTCGAACAGAAACGTCACACATTCCTTCTCTCCAGAGATGCTGTTCGTCCCGCTGTGTTACTCCAGCATTTCGTGTCTATCTTCCGTATGCTCTGTGATGGTCATCTCGGAGTCAACTCTGGTCTGTAGACACGAGTAACTGCAGATGCAGGAATCACGAGCAAAACACAGAGCGTTGGACGAGCCTGACCCTTTGAGTTCCTCCATCACTTTGTGTTGAAGTCAGGTCTGGACATTGCTTGGCTCAGTCTCAGGCGCCGGCTAACTAGGAAGGTCGAGTCAAAGTCCAGCACTAACACTCAAGAAATAACGTTTGCGGCCTGATGTTCCCAATATTTAATTGAAATCATTAATAAAGTAAATATATAGATACCGGTCTAATCAGTATCTACGGGATTTGACAGGCTAGATGCAGGAAGAATGTTCCCGATGTTGGGTGAGTCCAGAACCAGGGTCCCAGTTTTACAGTCTTCATTTACTGGCGGCGGGTGTCTGTCACTGAAACAGGCAGGTGAGATTTCACATCCACCTTGTGTGTGCCTCTCTCTCTCTCTCCCTCCCTCCCTCCCTCCCTCCCTCTTACACAGGCTGAGAGACTCTGCCTCTGTGAGTGTACGTCTCTTTCTCCCCCTCTCCCACACACAGTAAGACAGAGGTACTGTGCTCAGTCCATCTGTGTCTCCAACATACACAGTAAAACATGTCTCCAAATGAGCCAATTCAACCAAGGGTGGATATTTATAGTGTGTGAAAAAAAAGTTACATCATTTGTGCCACGTGTAGTTCACAATGTTCATTCAAGTTTAACGGGAAAGCTCGGGAGACGGACACGTCACTCGCACAAATAACGGAAATGCTGAGTACCGTGGGAACTCTTTCTCTACACCCCGTTATATCGTGTGATATCGTGCTAGATCACGACCACTTCACTCTGGTAACAAACGAATAGATGATGTGCAAAAGGAATTAACTGGGGAAAATAATCAGGTGGAAGAAGAGTACCCGAATAAGTTTGATGCTGTTCTCGGAATTGTATCATCATATCTGACTGCTACGAAAGATAGGGAAACATAAATGCTACAAAAGTCTGAAGATATGCAGAGAATGAAGAAAGCTCAAGAACGGCTTGTGGGTCAGCTGGCGAAAGTCTCTGATAAATGCCTTGATTTGGAAGCTCGCTCCAGACGGCAGAATTTAAGAATAGTTTGAGTGACAGAAGGAATGGAGTGTAGTGAGCCTCGTGAGTTCCCTGCCAACTTACTTAAACAAATACTCAACCTGCCCTTCGAACCGAAAATAGAAGTGGCACATCGTGTGCCGAGATTTAAATCAAGCGCACAAGCAAAATCAGCCCACCCACGACAGATCATTGTGAAATTTCGAGACATTTCAGCTCTGGAAGAGGTTATGAAAAAAATCAAATATGGAACGAATATGATGTTTGGGAGTGACAACGTCAAGCTAATTAGAGACTGCCCTGATGAAATCGCACAAAAACGAAAACTGTTTTCAAAGATAAGACAGATCCGACAAGGAACTCAAAATGTCAGGTATGGTGTGATGTATCCAGCCAAGATGAGGATTACCTATAACGGTATGAACACGCTTTTACCGATCCTGAAGCAGCATACACACACGTTGAAGAGATCTTAAACGAGATTGCTGGCTAAATAAAACATATTCACTGTCAGGACAACGCTTTTTTATTCCACAGACAACGACCGAGGAGAAGCTGAGAACCAGAATTTTATAAAATATTAAGATTGCGAAGCCTCTCCACGTGCGGATGTCTAGACATCTTAACTCCTATGGAATGTGAACTCAAGGACATTCGTTGTTCCTCTCGAAGGAAAGACGGTTTATCATGGGTGCGGCGAATGCGAAACTCAATACAAAAGGAATTAATTTATTTTAAATGTTTTAAATACTAACACAAACACTACTGAATTAACATAATTAACAGAACCAACATAGTAATAGCAACTGAATCTAACCCGAACTGACCAAAGGGGCATAATGTAATAATGTTTTATAAGGATGGACCCCCCCCTCCCCCCCACCGGAGAGAGGAAATGGGAGCTAACTATAATGAAATAGACTAACTACAAACGTTAAAACTAATTCAGATCATATAAGAGGCTACAGTTCCATTTATGTCTGGGAGGAGGGGAGGAGACTCAGGCACTTGGCACACAGCCAAGAACCTGACTCTGGTTAACCCCTTCCAACTATCAGTTGATTATTACTGAATGACAAGCATATACAAAAACCGTTAGCATAAGTAAATGGTAGATAAGTAAATGTTAGATAAGTTGAACATTTAATTAGATAAGACTAAATTTAGTCTTATCTAATTAAATGTTCAACTTATCTAACATTTACTTATACAACATATATATATATATGTTGTAATTGTGAGATATATAATCGATTTTGAAATGGTCCCTCCTCACTATTGTAAGATTATATAAGGGAGCGGAGCTAACTGTATATTAACAACAATGGAAGTCAACAAAATTCGAACTTTCATCTTCAGGTGGACAAGTTGTTACAGTGTTGCTATTTTTAGACACTGTAATATCACTTTTTCAATGTTTGTTTATCACACAATGTCACACTTACTTGTTTTTTTTAGGATAGTCTTTAAAGGGATGCAGGAACATAATTTGATAGCACAAATGCCGCCGCCCCCCTCCCCCCCAACATCCATAGACCTGAGGTATTGGCTGCACCATACGATTATTAAAATAATCTCAAATGCAAGGCAATAAACAAAAGATACTTGGAGGAATCACATTTTGCAGTTGGAACATAAGGGGTGCTAACGAACCTATTAAAAGGGGGAAGGGGGAAAGAAGGGGGAAATCCTTTAAAACCGAGATGAGAAGAACTTTTTTCACACAGAGAGTGGTGAATCTCTGGAACTCTCTGCCACAGAGGGTAGTCGAGGCCAGTTCATTGGCTATATTTAAGAGGGAGTTAGATGTGGCCCTTGTGGCTAAGGGGGTCAGAGGGAATGGAGAGAAGGCAGGTACGGGATACTGAGTTGGATGATCAGCCATGATCATATTGAATGGCGGTGCAGGCTCGAAGGGCCGAATGGCCTACTCCTGCACCTAATTTCTATGTTTCTATGTTTCTATGTTTCTAAAAGGGGTAAAATATTCGCACAATTGAAATCGCCCAATTCAGACATAATTTGTTTACAAGAAACTCCAACATCAGGCTAGACTGAGCGCAAATTGGATAAGCCAAATATATCAATCTTCATTTATCTCGAAATGCAGAGGTACGGCAATTATTATTCCTAAAGACATACCATTCAAATCAAAGAATAACATAACAGATAAGGACGGGATATATCTCATAGTTCCTTACTATTCCAATTATCATGGTAACTATATATGCGCCCAATGTTGATTATCCCCAATTTTTTAATAAAATCTTGAATATAATTTCAGAGTTTAATTACCAAAATGTTATAATTGGGGGAGACTTTAATTGCGTTTTTGATCCGTACCTAGATAAATCTATACAAAAACACAGGGGTAACACAACATCTAAAACTGGTGAACACCTAAATACATACATACAAAATACAAATAGAACAGATGTTTGGAGGGTCGCGAACCCGGTCGGAAGGGAATACTCGTCGTATCCAATGGTACACAACACATACTCTCTAATAGACTATTTCCTAGTGGACACAAAATTAATCCCCTATACAAGGAACCCAAAATATCACAACAGCATTATTTCTGACCATTCCCCGCTAACGTTCTTTATAAAACTTGAAGGAATGTCTAACAAAAATTCGTTTTGGAGGTTTAATCCTCAAATATTAAATGATCCACAAGAGGGTATATATTTAAAACAACAGATGGAACTTTTTTTTTGAGACGAATGACACCCCAGATATTTCACCCGCTTTACAATGAGAATCTTTCAAAGCATTTATTAGAGGATCTATAATCTCATATTAAGATTTTCAAAATAAAAATAATATGAATGAACAAAGGGAATTAGAAGAACAAATTAGGCAATTGGATCCAGATAACGCTAAACACCCAACTATAGATAAACATAATAAAACTACAATATTGAAATTTAAATAAAATAAAATATTATCAGCAAAATTTATAAGACTATTTGGTGATATACCGCACAAACTTTTGGCACGCCAATTGAAAACACGGGAAAAATAACACACAATTTCAAAGATTAAATCGGATAAAAGGGAATTGTTAACACTACCTAATAATATTAATAAAAGATTCGCTATATTTTATCAGAATTTATATACATCTAAAATGCTAGCAGACAATACTAAAATTACAACGTTCCTGGATAAATGTAACCTCCCGAAATTTAACTTGGGTGAACAAGAGGAACTAGGAGCACAAATTTCAAGTAAGGAAATAGAAGAAACAATAAGCTCATTAAAGAATGGAAAAACACCAGGATTCAGGAAACACTGATGGATTCAGTAATGGATTTTATAAAAGTATTTATGAGATAATTACATCACGTTTACACAAAATGTACACAAATGCTTTTAAAGAACAAATATTACCAGAAACATTAGCAGAATCAATGATTACATTAATACTGAAAAGAGACAAAGATATAGAAGAACCCGGTTCATATAGCGCCATTGCACTGTTAAATACAGATCAAGAAATACTAGCGAAAACATTAGCTCGTAGACTAAGTAAATATGTCGATAAATGAATGAATGCGTATCAAACGGAGTTCATACTCAAAAGATGCTCATGCAATAACCTGAGACGTCTGTTTAATATAATGCATTCATATAAAACTGAACAACAAGACTTATCAATTATTTCATTGGACGCAGAAAAACACTCGATCAAGTGAAATGGGACTACCTTGTTAAAGTAATGCAACATTTTCAAATGGGAGAGAATGTTATCTCATGGATACAATTATTATATAACAGGCATACTGCTAGAAAATTAACTAACAACATATTGTCCCCGAAATTGCAATTATCAAGGGGCAATAGACAGGGTTGTTCACTGTCACCGCTGCTATTTGCTCTTGTAATAGAACCTCTAGCTGAAAACATTAGAACACACCAGAACATCCATGGTTATAATACAAAATACTCAAATAATAAAATATCATTATACGCAGATAATGTAATAATAATAATAATAATACATTTTATTTATGGGCGCCTTTCAAGAGTCTCAAGGACACCTTACAAAAATTGAGCATGTATAGGAAAAACATGTAAGGGGAATGAAATAAATAGTAGAGACATGACTAGTACACAAAGTAAAGACAGAATTCAATACAAAACACAGCATGAGGCAATTAATGCACAGATGAAAAGGGACGGGGACGTGGGGCTAAGGATAGGCAGAGGTGAAGAGATGGGTCTTGAGGCGGGACTGGAAGATGGGGAGGGACACGGAATTGCGGATCAGTTGGGGGAGGGAGTTCCAGAGCCTGGGAGCTGCCCTGGAGAAGGCTCTGTCCCCAAAACTGCGGAGGTTGGACTTGTGGATGGAGAGGAGACCGGCTGATGTGGATCTGAGGGACCGTGAGGGTTGGTAGGGGGATAGGAGGTCAATGAGATATGTGGGGGCCAGATGGTGGAGGGCTTTGTAGGTGAGGACCAGGATTTTGTAGGTGATCCGGTGGGAGATGGGAAGCCAGCGAAGTTTTTTGAGGACTGGAGTGATGTGATGCCAGGATTTGGTGCGGGTGATGAGTCGGGCGGCTGCGTTCTGGACCAGTTGGAGTCGGTTGATGTAGGTGGAGCTGATGCCAAGGAGAAGTGAGTTGCAATAGTCCAGTCGGGAGGAGATGAAGGCATGGATGAGTCTATGCCTACTATGTACTACTATACATTACAAAATCCCAAATTAGTATACCAAATACACTAAACCTAATAGAGGAAATTGGATCCTTTTCAGAATACAAAATAAATTGGAATAAATGCGAAATTATGACGATAAAACCCCGAGACTCAACACGCCTTTTACAATTCCCTTTCAAAATTGCTATAGAAAAAAATAAATATTTGGGAATTGAAATCACTAGAAAATATAAAGCTTTGTGTAACGCAAATTACATCCCCCTACTTAATAAATTAAACGCTCTGATTAAATTTTGGAAAACTCTTCCGATGTCTTCAATAGGTGGAATAAATACTATAAAACCTAACACCCCTCCAAACCTAAAGTCCCCTAAAACGCTCTAAACACTCTCAAGGCCTCTAAACCATGTAAACACCGCTAGAACACTCGAAACCCGTCTAAACCTCTCTCAACAATTGGAAATCCCTCTAACCCCCACTTAAAGCAAATCGAAATCACTCTTAAAACATTTAAATCCCTCTGTACCGCTCTACCCCTCCAAACTCCACGAAAACCTCTAAACCCCTCTAAACACCTTTTAACCATCTAAGCCCCTCTAAACCATTGTAATCCCCTCTAAACCCCTCTTAGCCCCTCTTAGCCCCTCTAGCCCTCTAGACCACTCAAACCGCTTCCAAACCTCTTAATACCACTCTAAACACATGGAAACACCTCTAAACCCCTCTAAGCCCAATACAACCCTCTAAACACCTATAAAGCCCTCTAACCCATCTAAACCCCCTTACAACCCTCTAAAAATGCTAAACCTATCTAATCCGCTCTAAAACGCTCGAAACACCAATATACCACTCTAAACCCCTCTAAACCCCTCCAAAGCACTATAACCCCCTCCAATCCGATCTAAACCCCTCGAAACCATTCGAAACCCCTCTAATCCACTCGAAATCCTTCGAAATCCCTCTAAACCCTTCTATACACTTCTAATCCCCGCTAAGCCCCCTCTGAATCCCTCTCAGCAGCTCTAAGCATCTCTAAACCCCTCTCAACCCATCTAAACCATCTAAAGCTCTTTAAACCCCTTACATCCATCTAAAAACCATTAAACAAATCGAAAGCCCTCTAAACCTCTGTAAACTCCTTTTAACCCTCCAAAGCCCTCTAAACATCTGAACCCCATCTGAATCCCTTCTAACCCCTCTAAGCCCTCTGAACCACTCCAAACCCCTCTAAGCCCATCTGAACACCTATAATCCCCTCTACACCCCTCTCAGCCCCTCCAGCCCTCTAGCCCTCTAAACCCACCTAAATCCCTCTAACCGCCTCTCCGTACTTCCAACACCGTTTACCCATTTTTAAACAGCTCTTAACCACTCGAAACCCCTCTTAACTGCTCTGTACCCCTCTAAACTCTCCAAACACCTTTAAACCACTCTAAAGCCCACTAAAGCCATTTAAGCCCCTCTAAAGCCCACTAAAGCCATTTAAGCCCATCTAAACCCCTCTAAGCCCATCCAAACCTCTCTAACCCCCTCTACAACTCACAAAACCACTCCAAACCCCTCGAAACCCGTCTAAACCCGTCTAAACCCCTCGACAACCCCCCCCCGAAATCCCCCTAACACACTATACCTCTCTAAACACCTCCACATAACTCCAAACCCCTCTAAAGCCATCTAAACACATTTAAACCATTATAAAGCCCCCCTAACAACCTCTAAAGCCCGCTAGCCCCTCAAAACCCGCAAAACCCCTCGAGACCCCTCGAAACACTTCTAACACTCTGTAATCCCCTCCAAACACATCGACACCCTTCGAAACCCCTCTAAATCACCGCTAACCCCTCTAAACCCCACTGAACCGCTCTAAAACCCACTACAGCCCTCTAAACACCTTAAACTACTCTAAAGCCCTCTATACCCCTTTAATCCCCTCAAAACCTCTCCAACACCCCTCTAAATCCCTCCAACCCCACTATACCTCTCTATACACCTCTACACCCCACCAAACCCCTCTAAAACCACTTAACCACCTCTAGCCATCTTTGAAGCCCTCTCGACATCTCTAAAACACTGTAAACCTGTCAAAACCCTTAACCCCGCTAAAACCCGCTAAACCCCGCTAACGACCTCTAAACAAGCCTAAACGATTCTAAACCCTTCTAGCACTCTCTAAGCCCCTTGAAGCCATTCGACACCTCTCTAAACTCCTGTAAATCATTCGAAAGCCCGCTAAAACACACTAAACCCCTCTAAACACCTGTACGCCCCTCTAAACTACTCAAATGCCCTCTAAAGCACTAATGCACTCAACACGCCACTAAATCCGTCAAAACATCTCTAACCACCGCAAACCCCCTCAAAAACACTCGAACCCCCCACTACCCCCCACTAAACTAATCTAATCCCCTCTAACCCCCTATATCGCCCTCCATCCGCATCAAAACAACTCTTAACCACTCTCAACCCCTCTAAAGCTCTCTAAACATATTTCAACCACTCTAAAGCCCGCTAAAAACTTTAAAACCCCTCTAAACACCTCTAAACCACTCTATCTACTTCGAAACATAACCACTCTAAACTGCTCTCAATCCCTCTAAACCCCTCTATTCACCTTTAAACCACTACAGCCCTCTAAATCCCTTTAAACGTCCCTATACCCCTACAAACCTTTCTAAACACCTATTAACCATTCTAAACCCCTCTTAACCGCTCTAACCCCATCTAATGCTATCTAAATAAATTTAAACCACTCTAAACCCATTTAAATCCCTCTAAACCACTCTACCTACTTCGAAACCCCCCCTAACCGCGCTAAACCCCTCTGAACACCTCGACACCCCCCCCCCCGAAAACCCCTAACAACACAATACCTCTATAAACACCTCTACATACCTCCAAAACCCTCTAAAGCCATATAAACCTACTTAAAGCATTCTAAAGCCATCCCCCCCTAAACACCTCAAAAGCCCGCTAGCCCCTCAAAACCCTCAAAATCCCTCGATACATCTCGAAACCCTTCTAACACTCTGAAATACCATCTAACCCCATCGCAACGCTTCGAAACCCCATCTAAAGCCCTCGAAATCACCTCTAACCCCATCTACCCACTTCTAAACCCCACTGAACCGCTCTAAACCCCACTAAAGCCCTCTAAACACCTTAAAACATTCTGAATATGTCTATACCCCTTTAATCCCATCGAAACCTCTCTAAAACACTCTAACACCACTATACCTCTCTATGAATATCTACACCCCTCCAAATCCCTCTAAAGACCTCTAAAAACCTCTATTCACCTTTGAAGCCCTCTCGACACCTCTAAAGCCATCGAAACCCGTCAACGCCCCTCTAAACTCCGTTAAACCCCTCTAACGCCCTCTAAACCACTCTAACCCATTCTAAACCCTTCTAGCACTCTCTAAGCCCCTTGAAGCTAATCGAAACTCCTTTAAACTCCTCTAAATCATTCGAAACCCCTCTAAACACGTTTAATCATTCGAAACTCCTCTAAAAGCCACTAAACAGCTCTACGCCCACCCAGACCCCCCTAATGCCATCTAAACCCTCTAAAGCACTCTAATGCACTCAAAACGCCACTAAATCCGTCAAAACTCTTCCAATCCCCTCAAACCCCAAAACCATTCTAACCCCCACTAGCCCCCTCTAAACACTTCAAACACCCTATAAACCCCTCTGAACCCCACTAAACTAATCTAAATCCCTCTAACCCCCTATATCGCCCTGCCGCCACTCTAAACCCTTCTAAATCCCTCTAAACCGACCTAAACCATTCTAACACCCTCAAATCCCCTAAACCTCCTCGAAACATTTCGAAAAACTTCTAAACCCCTCTAAATCGTTCGAAACCCCCCTAAACATCTCTAAACACCTCGAAACCACTGTAAACAATTCTAAGCCGCTCTAAGCCCCTGAGATCCCCTCAAAACAAATCCAAGCGCCTCTAATCCACTCTAAACCCCCTCTAACCCCTCCAACGTAAACCTATCTAAACTCCTCTAAACCCCTATGAACCCGACCCCATCTAACCCCCTCTACCCACTCTAACCCCATCTTAACCCATCTAAACCCTCCTAACCGCTCTAAACCCCTCTAAAGCCCGCTAAACACTTTAAACCACTATAATGCCCTTTAAACCGCTATAAACCACTCTATGCCCCTCTAAATCGCTCTAGTTTCCTCTGACCCTTATACGGCCTCTAAACACATCTAAACACCTCTATCCACACTACACTCCTCTAAACCCGTCTAAACCACACAAAACACCTCTAGCCCCCGTCTAAACCACTCCAAGACCCTCAAACCCCCTCTAAACCACTAAAATTATCTACCCCACTATACCCCTCTAAACCTAAATCCTTATAAACCCTCATCTAAAGCACTCTAAACCCCTCTAAGTCATTCGAAGCCCCTCTAAACTACTCTAACCCCCTTTTGCACCTTCTAGCTCCCTCTAAATCCCACAACGCTCTCTAAACCCCTGTAAACCCCTCTAAGGCCATCTACACCCCTCTAAACCTCTCCAACACTCTCCACCTAAACTCCTCCTAACCACACCAAACCTCTCTAAACCGCTCGAAACCCTTCTAAATCCCTCTAATCACCTGTAAACCACTATAAAGCAATCTAAACCCACTCAAAACCCCTCTAAACCCCGCAAAACCCCTCTAAACCCCTCTAACGACCTCTAAATCCCTCTAACCCCCTCTGAACCACACTAAACACTCGAAACCTTTCTAACACTCTAATCCCCTCTATACCCCTCGAAACACTTCGAAACCCCTCAATGCACTCTAAACCCCTCTAAACCCTTCTAAGCCCCTCTGAGAACCTCTGAACCCCTCTAGAATAGAAATAGAAATAGAAATAATTTAATTGCCACACAACCAAGGTCGGTGGTATTTGGGTTGCCAGCAGCGGTACAATAATAAAGAACACAACCACAATAAAAAATTTACACAAACATCCACCACAGCATTAATCACTGTGGTGGAAGGCACCGAGCTTGGCCAGTCCTCCTCCATTTTCCCCCGTGGTCGGGACCTCCACCCTCCACAGCCGTTACTGCGGGCGTCCAGATGGTAAGGGACAAAGTCAAAGTCAAGGTGAGTCCAGGATCGGCTCTTCCCAACCAGAGACCGCGGCTTCAGGCTGGTGTAGGCCGCAGGCCGGCGGTCAAAGTTTTAAAGTACCTGCCGTGCCGCCGCCGGAAGCACCGCTGTCTGCAGGGACGGCGGTCGAAACTCCCCTCCAGGGGTGATGGTAAATCCATGCCGCACCCGCGGTAGAAGACGGCCGCGGGCCGGCAGTGAAAGCTTCTTCTTCCCCCCGGGTCCCCAACGTGAGATCCCGGGCTGTAGACGCCGCACCAGCTGGAGTTCTGCAGACCGCTGCTGCAGGCTGCCGGCTGCCGCGGGCCAGAGTAACGGAGCGCTCCCCTCCAGCGAGGTCTCACCCGCTCCGCTCCGAGAGTCCACGCTGTGCCCGCCGCTGAAGCACCGGGCGCGTCTCCGGGAAATTCGGCGCCGATCCATGCTGTTAGGCTACGGGGGAGGCGACCTGAAAAAGTCGCCTCTCCATGGAAGTGGCGGCCGAAACGGTTTCCCCCTTACCCCCCCACACCACCCCCCACACTTAACACACAAAGACACATTAAAAACAGACTTTTAAACATACTAAAAAAATAAAAAAAGTTGAAAAAAGACGGACACGCTGCCGATAGGCTGCTGCCAGTGCAGCCCCCCCTAAACACGTTTAAGCCACATTAAACCTCTCTAAAGACCTCTAACCCCCTCTAACCCCATCTAAACCCCTCTAAACCACTCTAATCCCCTCTAGCCCCCTAGAAACAACTAAACCCATCTAACCTTCTAACACTCTCTGATCCCCTGCAAACACCCGAAACCGCTTTAAACCATTCTAACACTCTGTAACCCATCTAAATCATTCGAGACCGCTCAAAAAAAACCTAAACCCCTTTAATGCACTTTTAACCACTCCAAACCCCTCTGCCCACTTTGAACCTCAGTGCACCCCTCGAAACCCCGTAATCTCTTTAAACCCCACTAAAGTCCACTAAACACATTACAAACACAGCCTCTAAATACCTTTAAACTCCTCTAAACACCTCTAAAACCCTCTAACCCCACTGTACCTCTGTAAACACAACTACACACCTCCAAACCTCTCTAAAGCCCGCTAAACCACTCTAAACACATCTAAAACCCTCTATCCCCACTATACACCTCTAAACACGTCTGCACACCGCCAAACCTCTCTAAAGCCCTCTAAACACCTCTAAACAAATCTAAAGCACTCTAAACACCTCTAAACAATTCTATACCACTCTAAACATTTCTAACACTCTTTAATCCCCACAAACAGTCTAAACCCTTCGAACCCCCTCGACACCCATCTAAATCATTCGAAACCAGTCTAAAACCCTCTAAAACCCTCTAAAGCATTCTAAAGCACTCTAACACCTCTAGCGTCCTCTGAATCCCTTCAGCGATCTCTAAACACCTCTATGCCCCTCTAAAACCATCTACACCCCCTCTAAACCCCTCTAACCTCCTCTACACACATCCAAACCTCTCTGAACCCCTCTCATCCCATCCTAACCGATCTAAACTCCTCTAAACAGCTCTACACCCCTCCATACCCCTCCAAAGCACTCTAACCCCCATTAAACCCATCTCTAGTCCTTTAAACACCTCTAAAC
Source organism: Amblyraja radiata (assembly GCF_010909765.2). Classification (NCBI taxonomy): domain Eukaryota; kingdom Metazoa; phylum Chordata; class Chondrichthyes; order Rajiformes; family Rajidae; genus Amblyraja; species Amblyraja radiata. The sequence goes on from NW_022630159.1 coordinate 54,261, forward strand.
CCCTCTATCCCCTCTAAACCCCTCTAATTCCCTCTAAACCACGCCAAACCCCTCTAAACCACTACAATCCGCTCGAACCCCCTCTAAATCCTTCTAAACCCCTCGGAACCCCTCTAAAACCCTCTATCCCCACTATACTGCTCTAAACACCTCGAAAGCCCTCTAAACACCTCTAAAGCCCGCTAAACCCCTCCAAACCCATCTATATCAATATACACCCATCTAAACCCATCTAAACACTTCTAAACCCTCTAAACCTCTCGAAGCCCCTCCAAAGCATTCGAAACCCCTCGAAACCCCTCTAAACACGTTTAAACAACTCTAAAGCACGCTAAACACCACTTGACACCTCTAAAGCCATCTAAACACCTATAAAACCGTCTACCCCTCTTAACGCATCAAACCCCCTCCAACCGCCTCTACCCACCTCGAAATCCTTCTCAAAACCTCTAAACCCCTATTAATCGCTCTAAACACCTCTAAAGTTATTTAAACCCCTCTAAACTCCTCTAACACTTCTGAAGCACCCAAGCTACACTAAATCACGCTAAAGCCAGCTACACCCCTCTGAATCCCTGAAACCCATCTAAAACCCGGTATAACCCTCAACACAACTCTACATTTCTCTCTCCACTCTAAACTCCCCAAACTACTCTAAAATACCCCAAACGCCTCGAAACTCTTCTGAAACCCTGGAAACCCCTTTAAACTCCTCGAAACACCTCTAAATTATTCTAACCACACTATACCACTCTTAACACCTCTACACCCCTCCAAACCTCTCAAAACACCTCTACACCGATGCAAACCCCTCAAAAGCACTCTAACCCCCTCTAAACCACTCTAAACTGCCCTAAAATGCTCTAGCCCTCTAAACACCTCTAAACCCCTCTATCCCCTCTATCCCCTCTAAACACGTCGAAACCCCTCTACACTCCACTAGAACACTCTAATCCCGTCTAAACTTCTCCAAACATTAGGGAATCCTTCTAACCCCCTCTAAACACCTCAAAACACCACTAAGCCCATCTAAACACGTCTAAACTCCGATGAACCCCTCTAAACCCCTCGAAACACTCTAAGTCCCTCTAAACCCCTGTAAACCTCTCTAAGCCCCTTTAAACCCATCTTTACTGCTCTAAGTCCCTCTATGCCCCTCTGGCGCTCTAAACCTGTCTAATAATCTCTAACCCCCTCTAAAACCCTCTAATCCCTTCGAAACACTTCTAAACCCTTCGACGCCCTTCTAAACACTTCTAAGGCTCTCTAACCCCCTGTAAATCCATCCAACCCCCTCTAGGACTTACTAAAGCCCACTAGACACCTATAAACCCCCCTACCTCCTCTAAACCCATCTAAATCACTCTAGACCACTCTAAATCCCTCTAAATCACTACGAACCCCTCCAAAACCCTCTAACCCCACACTACTCCTCTAACCCCCTCTACAGCCCTCAAAACACCTCTAAAGCCCTGGAAACACTCTGTCCCTTTAAACCCCTGTAAACCCCTCTAAGCACCTCTAAACCCCTCTTTACCCCTCTAAGCTTCTCTATGCCCCTCTTGCGCTCGAAACATTTCCAACACTCTCTAACCCTCTCTAAAACCATCCAAACCCTTCGAAATCCTTGTAAACCCCTCTAAACCCTTCGACGCCCCTCGAAACACTTCTAAACACTCCTGAGGCTCTCTAGCCCCCTTTAAATCCATCCAAACACCTCTATGACTCACTAAAGCCCACTACACACATATTAACCCCTCTAAACCCCTCTAATTCCCTCTAAACCACTCTAAACGCCTCTAAACCACTACAAACCCCTCCAAAACCTTCCAACCCCACTATACTCCTGTAAACCCCTCTACAGCCCTCAAAACACCTCAAAGCCCCACTGAACACATCTAAACACATTTAAACACCTAAACCCCTCTAAACACTTCTAAGCACCTCTTTAGCCCTTCGGAACCCCTCTAAACCCCTCTAAACCGCTCTAAATCCCTCTAAATCCCTCTAAACACCATTAAACAACTATAAAGCCCTCTAAACCCCGTTTAAACCCTATAAAGACCTAAACACCTCAAAAGCCCTCTACCTCTAAACCCCTCTAACACCATGTAACCGCCTCTACCTACCTCGAATTCCCTCTCAACACATCTAACACCCTCTTAACCGCTCTAAACACCTCTAAAGTCCTTTGAACTCGATGACCTCTGTCTGCTCAGGGAGAGCAAGGAGGTCATAGAAAGGAGTTACAGGGAGGTGGTCACTCCAAGACCACGGGAGACAGAAAACTGGGTCACAGTTAGGAAGGGCAACGGCCAGAGGCAGGGACTGGTGAGTACCCCGGTGGCTGTACACCTTGAAAATAAGCACTCGTGCTTGAGTAAGGGTGGGGGAGACAGCTTACCTGGGGGCAGCGACAGCGGCCGGGCCTCTGGCACAAAGACCGGTCCGGTTGCTCAGAAGGGTAAGGAAAATAAGGCGAGGGCAATTGTAATAGGGGACTCTATAGTCAGGGAGTCGGATAGGCGATTCTGTGGACGCAGACAGGAGTCCCGGATGGTAGTTTGCCTCCCTGGTGCCAGGGTCAGGGATGTGTCTGAACGTGTCCAAGAAATCCTGAAATGGGAGGGAGAGGAGCCTGAGGTTGTGGTGCATATAGGTACCAACGACATAGGTAAAACAAGAGAAGAGGTCCTGAAAGAAGAATTTAGGGAGTTAGGTAGAGAGTTAAGGAGAAGGACTGGAAAGGTAACAATCTCAGGATTACTGCCTGTCCCACGCAACAGTGAGAGTACGAATGGAGCGAGGTGGAGGATAAATGCGTGGATGAGGGACTGGTGCAGTGGGTATGGATTCAATTTTCTGGATCATTGGGACCTCTTTTGGGAAGGTGCGACATGTACAGAAAGGACGGGTTGCACTTGAACTCAAGGGGGACCAATATCCTGGCGGGGAGATTTGAAAAGGCTACTGGGGAGACTTTAAACTAGTATGGTTGGGGGGGAGGGACTCCAATTGGGAAAGCTAGCAGTCAGTGTGTGAAGCAGGGCGCAGAGAATGGTAGCACTCTGACCCAAAATGTAGGGGAGAGAGAAGAAAAATAAAATAATCAGAGAATAAGAGAGGGTTGGTTTCTTAAATGTGTATATTTTAATGCTAGGAGCATTGTAAGAAAAGTGGATGAACTTAGATCCTGGATTGACACCTGGAAGTATGATGTTGTGGCGATCAGTGAAACATGGTTGCAGGAGGACTGTGATTGGAAACTAAATATTCCAGGATTTCGTTGCTTCAGGTGTGATAGAATTGGAGGGGCAAGAGGAGGAGGTGTTGCATTGCTCATCAGGGAAGATATTACAGCAGTGCTTTGGCAGGATAGATTAGAGGGCTCGTCTAGGGAGGCGATTTGGGTGGAACTGAGAAATGGGAAAGGGGTAGCAACACTTATAGGCGTGTATTATAGACCGCCAAATAGGGAGCGAGAATTGGAAGAGCAAATATGTAAGGAGATTGCAGATATTAGTAGTAAGCACAAGGTAGTGATTGTCGGAGATTTCAATTTTCCACACACAGACTGGGAAACACATTCTGTAAATGGGCTGGATGGGTTGGAGTTTGTAAAATGTGTGCAGGATAGTTTTTTTGCAACAATACATAGAAGTACCTGCTAGAGAAGGGGCGGTACTGGACCTCCTGTTAGGAAATGAGATGGGTCAGGTGGCAGAGGTATGCGTTGGGGAACAGTTCGGGTCCAGTGATCACAATACCATTAGTTTCAATATAATTATGGAGAGGGACAAAACTGGACCTAGGGTTGAGATTTTTGATTGGAGAAAGGCTAACTTTGAGGAGATGCGAAAGGATTTAAAAGGAGTAAATTGGGACAGTTTGTTTTATGGGAAAGATGTGGAAGAGAAATGGAGTACATTTACAGGTGACATTTTAAGAGTACAGAATCATTATGTCCCTGTTCGGTTGAAAGGAAATCGTAAAAATTGTAAAGAGCCATGGTTTTCATGGGAAATTGGACACTTGGTTCGGAAAAAGAGGGAGATCTACAATAGTTATAGGCAGCATGGAGTAAATGAGGTGCTTGAGGAGTATAAAGAATGTAAAAAGAATCTTAAGAAATAAATTATAAAAGCTAAAAGAAGATATGAGGTTGCTTTGGCAAGTAAGGTAAAAGTAAATCCGAAGGGTTTCTTCCGCTATATTAATAGCAAAAGGATAACGAGGGATAAAATTGGTCCATTAGAGAGTCAGAGTGGCCAACTATCTGCAAAGCCAAAAGAGATGGGGGAGATATTGAACAGTTTCTTTTCTTCGGTATTCACCAAGGAGAATGATATTGAATTATGTGAGGTAAGGGAAACGAGTAGAGTAGCTATGGAAACTATGAGGATCAAAGAAGAGGAAGTACTGACACTTTTGAGAAATATAAAAGTGGATAAGTCTCCAGGTCCGGACAGGATATTCCCTAGGACATTGAGGGAAGTTAGTGTAGAAATAGCAGGGGCTATGGCAGAAATATTTCAACTGTCATTAGAAACGGGAATAGTGCCAGAGGATTGGCGTACTGCGCATGTTGTTCCATTGTTTAAAAAGGGGTCTAAGAGTAAACCTAGCAATTATAGACCTGTTAGTTTGACGTCAGTGGTGGGCAAATTAATGGAAAGAATACTTAGAGATAATATATATAAGCATCTGGATAAACAGGTTCTGATTAGGAACAGTCAACATGGATTTGTGCCTGGAAGGTCATGTTTAACTAATCTTCTTGAATTTTTTGAAGATGTTACTCGGGAAATTGATGAGGGTAAAGCAGTGGATGTTGTGTATATGGACTTCAGTAAGGCCTTTGACAAGGTTCCTCATTGAAGGTTGGTTAAGAAGGTTCAATGGTTGGGTATTAATGGTGGAGTAGCAAGATGGATTCAACAGTGGCTGAATGGGAGTTGCCAGAGAGTAATGGTGGATGGTTCTTTGTCAGGTTGGAGGCCAGTGACGAGTGGGGGGCCACAGGGATCTGTGTTGGGTCCACTGTTGTTTGTCATGTACATCAATGATCTGGACGATGGTGTGGTAAATTGGATTAGTAAGTATGCAGATGATACTAAGATAGGTGGGGTTGCGGGTAATGAAGTAGAGTTTCAAAGTCTACAGAGAGATTTATGCCAGTTGGAAGAGTGGGCTGAAAGATGGCAGATGGAGTTTAATGCTGATAAGTGTGAGGTGCTGCATCTTGGCAGGACAAATCAAAATAGGACGTACATGGTAAATGGTGGGGAATTGAAGAATGTAGGTGACAGAGGGATCTGGGAATAACTGTGCACAGTTCCCTGAAAGTGGAATCTCATGTAGATAGAGTGGTAAAGAAAGCTTTTGGTGTGCTGGCCTTTATAAATCAGAGCATTGAGTATAGAAGTTGGGATGTAATGTTAAAATTGTACAAGGCATTGGTGAGGCCAATTCTGGAGTATGGTGTACAATTTTGGTCGCCTAATTATAGGAAGGATGTCAACAAAATAGAGAGAGTACAGAGGAGATTTACTAGAATGTTGCCTGGGTTTCAGCAACTAAGTTACAGAGAAAGGTTGAACAAGGTAGGGCTTTATTCTTTGGAGCGCAGAAGGTTAAGGGGGGACTTGATAGAGGTTTTTAAAATGATGAGAGGGATAGACAGAGTTGACGTGGAAAAGCTTTTCCCACTGAGAGTAGGGAAGATTCAAACAATGGGGCCATGACTTGAGAATTAAGGGACTGAAGTTTAGGGGTCTTTACTCAGGGAGTGGTAGCTGTGTGGAATGAGCTTCCAGTGAAGGTGGTGGAGGCATGTTCGTTTTTATCATTTAAAAATAAATTGGATAGTTATATGGATGGGAAAGGAATGGAGGGTTATGGTCTGAGCGCAGGTATATGGGACTAGGGGAGATTATGTGTTCGGCACTGACTAGAAGGGACGAGATGGCCTGTTTACGTGCTGTAATTGTTATATGGTTATATAGTTATATGGTTATATGGAACCCATCTAAACCCCTCTAACCCTTCTGAACCACACAGAACTCCACGAAACCACTCTAAACCCATCTAAATCCATCTAAATCGCTATACACCCCTCTAAAACTCTGTAAAGTCCTCTAAACACCTCTAAACTTCTCTCTCCACTCTAAATCCCCTAAATTACTCTAGACCAATCTAAACCCCTCAACACCACTGCAACCACCTCGAAACCCCGCTAAAGCCCTCTCAACACCTCTTAAGCCCTCGAACCTATAAATCACTCTAAACACATCTAAAGACCTCTAAACACCTCTAAATCCCTCTAAGCACCTCTAGAACCATGTAAAGCCCTCTAAACTCCACAAAAACCCCACCCATGACCTCTAAATCCCGCTAAACCACTGCAAACCGCTCGAAAACACATTGACACTTCTAAAGCCCGCTCAACACCTTTACATCACTAAAGCACTCAACACCCCTTTAAACCCATCAACAGCCCTCTAAACCCATCGAAACCCCTCTAAACCCTCTAATCCCAATATAACGCTCTAAACACCTCTACACCACTTCAAACCCTTCTTACGTGCTGTAAACCCCTCTAAACCCCTCTAAACACATCTAAACCCCTCTATCGCCCTCTAAACCTCTCTAAACTTCTAACCCCCTCTAAACCCTCCTAACACTCTCGAATCCCATTGAAACACTTCGAAACACCTCTAAATACCTTTACATCATTCAAACCCTTTTAAACCCCTCTAAACCCCTATAAACCCTTCTAAGCACCTCTATGCCCCACTGGACGCCTCTAAACTCGTCTAAGCCCACTTTGAACATCTTTAAACCCGTCTAACCACCTCTAACACCCTCCAAACCACACTCAACCCATTTAGCCTCCTGTAATCCCCTCCAACTCATCTAAACGCTTCTAAACCAATCTCAACACCTCTAACCCACTCTAACCTCCTCTACCAGTTTGCAAACCCATCATAAACCCTTCTAAACCCCTCCAAACCCGTTTAACCCCTCTAAACCCTGCTAATCCCCTCAAAACCCATTCTAACCATCTCTAAACCGCTCGAAACTCACTAAACCACTCTAACCACCTCTAAACCCATCTAAAGCCCTCTAAACGCCTCTAAACCCCTCTAACCCCTCTAAACCATTCCGAACCCCTCTAAACCCCTCTCAACACATCCAACACCATCTAAACCCCTCTAAACACCTCTAATCCCCTGGACAACCGCTAACTCCCTCGAAACCCCTCTAGAACCCTCAAACCACACTATACCTCTTTAAACACCTCTGCATCCCTCGAAACGCCTCTTAAGCCCTATATAACGCTCCAAACACATATAAAGCGCCCTAAACACCTCTAAAGCCCTCTAAACCTTTCTAGATCCATCTAAACAACTAACCCCCTCTAAACCCCTCTAGAACACTCTAAACCCCTCAAACCCCCTTTAAACACCTGGAAATCCGTCTAATCCCTCTAATCCCCTACAGGCACCTCTAAATACCTCTAATCCCCTCAAATACCTCTAGTCCTTCGAAACGCCTCTAACACTTCTAAATCCATTTAACATTCTCGAATGCCTACTAACCCACTCTAAGTCTTTGGAAACCCCCCTAAACACCTCTAAACACATCTAAACCCATCTAAACACCCGAACCCCTCTAAACACGTTTAACCCCTTTGAACCCCCCTCTATACGCCTCTAGCTCCCTCGAATCCCCTCTACCCACCTCCAAACCCTCTTAACCACTCTAAACGCATCTTTATCGCTCTAATCCCCTCTAAAGCCCTGCAAACAGCTTTAAACCACTAAAGCCCTCTAAATTACTTTAGACCCCTCTAAAACCCGTTAAACCCTCTACACCTCTCTAAACCCCTCTAAAACTTTCCAAATCACTCTAAACCACTCTAAATCCCTCAAACCCAGGTAAACCACTCAACCCCTCTAAATCACTCTACACCCATCTAAACCCCTCTAAACTCATCTAAAACCCTCTAAAACCCTCTAAACACATCTAAACACATCTACCCACATCTACAGCCCACTAAAGCATTCTAAACCCATCTAAACACCTCTAAAGTCCACGAAATTCCTCCAACTAAACCACTCTAAACTCCTCTAAGCCCCTCTAAATATCTCGAAACCCCTGTAAACATCTCGGAACCCCTTCTAGCCCTCTAAACTCTTCTAAACCCTTCCAACACACACCAAAACCCCTCTAAAACACTCGAAACCCTTCGAAGCCTTTCGAAAACCCTCTAAATCATTCGAAACCACTCTAAACCCATCTTAACACTACTAAGCACCTCTAGGTTCATCTGAACCCCATCTAAACACCTCTAAACACATCTAAGCGCATCTAAACTCATCCGACCCCTTAAAACCCCGTCGAGACCCCTCTAATAGTACGATTAAACGAGAACTTACCAGTTTGAAGTTTGATCTGTATTTTATGAGGAGTTACGATGAGGGATTACGTGAAGAACCCGCTCAGTGCGCAGGCGCGGCATACTTCCAAGCAGCGGTGTGGAATCACAGATAGACACAGTTATTTGAAGTAAACATAGTAAAGATAAGGAGACATCAATTTATTAGTTTGATCCATATAATGAGGGTGGGAGCGGAGGGCACGTAATCCCTCATCGTAACTCCTCATAAAATACAGATCAAACTTCAAACTGGTAAGTTCTCGTTTAATCTTACTATTTTACTTCGGAGTCACGTGAGTGACTACGTGAAGATTTCAAAGCTCTGTGATTTCAAACCGTGTAACAGTTTCATTTCACTCACTGCCGAAGTTCTTGAGGGAGGAAGTGTTATCGTAATGAACCAATGAGTCTATTTGTAGAAAAACACAATGGTATTTTTTAAACAATAACAACAAAGAATTAAGTTGCTCCCCTGGGCTTAAATTAAATATTTGCAGTTCGTAAATCTTTACTGCAAATAAACCAGGTTTTGCCAACGGCTTATTATAAAATTTCTGAACGGTCTTTTCCCTTCCCACCATCCTGCTGTAGCCAGGATGTGGTCTATAGGCATGTCCATTCTTTATCCGTCGACATGGATGCTGCCCTGGTGGAATAAAATGTGTACATGTTAGTGTTTATCCCAGCAGTTTCTAGCACCTGCTTGAGCCATCTCGCAATGGTTTGGCTCGTACCCCACCATAAGGTTTTTGTGACTGACCCACAAGGCTTTTCATCTCCCTCGAATATTCTGGTTGTGTCTATGTAGGATAGTAGGTGGGTCATGGCACATAACCGTGGTTCTGGTGGGTAAGCCACGACTGGATTAGGTGTTCCTGGTCTGCTCTTTTTGACCAGTCGCTGGATAACGACAGATCTGGTCTGGAGCTGTGATCATGTTGTCCAGTCGCAATAGGTGTAGTGACTGGACCCTCTGAGCGGATACAAGTGCCATCAACATGAGCGTCTTTAGTGTAGCTTGCTCGAGGCCGGGATCTGGCTGGTGGCCATTCCTTGAGATATGTCAGGACCACACTGATATCCCAAATATGAGTATACCTGGGCTTAGGGCTTGATATTGTAAATGCCCTTCATCAGTTTTACCACCAGTGGATGGGATCCCATCGCCTGTTGTCCTGCCGCTGGTTTGAGATAAGCAGAAAGAGCACTCTGCGCTGTGTTGATGGCACTGTAGCTGAACCCTACATCGTGGTGTAGATGGCCAGGAACTCCAGTATGTTGGTGGCTGTAGCTGTTGCGTATGTTGTCCATGTTTCCTAGCAGTACTTCTCCCTTTTTTGATGCTGGTTAAGTACTGCCTCTTGGTGGATGTTCGAAGGGATGCCGACATGGTGGTGATGGTTTGTTTGGACAATCCCAGTTCCAGGTAAGGTCTGTTCAAACTTGCAACCCAGGCGTTTAATTTTCTCATGGCATGGGTGTTTAGCTTACCTGGTAGGTAAGCAGCTGATAGCCAAATATGTCTTTCGACATACCATTGCCAAATCATGTTGACCAATTTGTCGCATGATAATGATTTTATGCCACCCATATGGTTAATATAAGCCATCACCGTAGTATTTATCAATTTGTAACCGAACATGCAAGTGCTGCATATTAGATAAATATGCTTTTAAACCATAAAAGGCTCCCAACATCTCTAGATAGTTAATGCCCAGTGTAAGTAGTAATGATGACTCTAGTTCAGTCCATCTTCCACCTGTGCTGGATATGGAGTTAGTCGCTCCCCAGCCTTGAGCACTGGCATCTGTTTGAATAACTAAAGTAGGGTTAGTGATAAAGTTAGGGCTGAAACTATGCCAAACATTTTCTGCCCACCACTGTAGCCCTGATATTGCTTCAGTGGGTAAGTTCATGACACGATCATAGTGACCTGTATGTCGTTTTATTGCCCGTACCTTTGCTCTCTGTAAAAAAAATTGATAGTGCAAAGGTCCGAATTGTGTAGCCGGAAATGCTGCTACCATTTCCCCAATTACTCTTGCTACTTGTCGAATAGTTGGTCGCTCGTTGACCATTAATTTGTTGCATGATTGTGCTAATTCAACCATTTTTGCCTTTGGCAAGGTAACAGTCATATGGACTGAGTTAATTGTGAAGCCCAGGTAGTCCATGATAGTGGATGGCTTCAACTTAGATTTATCTGGATGTAGGACGAACCCCAGAGTTTCGAGGAGCTGTTTTGTAGCTGATACTGCTGCCACAGCCAATTCCATCGTTTTCCCTACTATGAGAATATCCTCCAGATATGCCATGACAATATGTTTTTGTTTTCTTAGTATTGCCATGGCTGGGTTCAATATTTTGGTGAATAATCTTGGGCTGAAGTTCGCCCATAGGGCAATGCTTTGTACCATCCAGATAAATTTTAGGTATCTGCGATGATCCTTGTATATGGGAACTAGATCGTAAGCATCTTTAAGATAAATGCTTGCCATGAAGTATCCTTTGGAATTCAGTTGTTTGGCAGATACATATGTCTCCATTTTGAAATGTATATACTTAACAAATTTGTTTAGTGATGTTAAGTCAATGATGATGCGACAGACACCATCTTTTTTGGTTTTAGTGAATATATTCGATACAAATTCCAAAGGTTCATGTTTGGTCTTTTCGATTACCCCCTTTGTGATAAGTCTCACCAGTTCAGCTTGTCCCTCACGTTTCTCTTTGACGGAGGGAAAATACCCTTTGGGGCCATTGTTGAACTGGCGGCGTTTTTTCTGACATGAATTGTATTTTATATCCTGTAATGTTGTTGAGTATATACTTGTCACTCGTGACCATACCCCATGCTTCTTTAAACAAGTGTAATCTCCCCTCTGTTAATAAAGCACCCTTATTCTCTATATGCTGGTAGGGACCAGACCCACCTACCTCCATGGTTATTGGCGATTCTGTTTCTTCATTTTCCTGAAGATTTTGTTCTGACGTGCTGGCGATGTTGGGGGGAGGCGCATTTTCCAGAGGGTCCGCTGCGGGCCCTGATCTGAAAGATCTTTGGGGATAATGTGCGGACCCCAAGCGTTCACCAGTCCCAAATTGCGGACGTCGACTGGTGGATGCCGTGGGGGTGCTGCCGCTTGGGTATCGGTGGTCTTGGTTTGCTCGTCCCGGGGCCTGCCCTCATTAGGCCGAAGGTTTTTGATGCTTCCTGCATCTCCTTCAGTTTTTTATTGAAATCTTTCCCAAATAGCAGCGCGTCCGTCTCCGCAGCTGGGGCTTTACACAAGCCAGCAAATTTGGGATTGAGGGCAGGTCTTATGTTTCCCTCCGGAGATTGTTGATCTCAAATTGTGTGGTACACATTAATGCCAGCACATGCTGCTGGCAGGTATCCATCTCCGTGGTCTCCACGGAACGAGCAAAGGCTGTGATGGCTGACGTCAGGAGCCTTAGGATCCGCTGTAGCTTGAGTTCTTGGGTCTGGATGTGTGACCTACATGCCACCAGATTTGGCTGTTGACACTTTTTACTTTGAGGGCCTCACCGTTTTCTGGTGCTGTGTTGTTTCAGCACCTCAGCGAGCACCTTTTCCAGTAATGGTTGATGCTGGCCGCCATTCTTGGTTCCAGCGGTGCTCCAGCCCGTGGGGTTGCTACAAGCGGTCCATCACACCCAACAGCTCTTCATGTTCCTGCACCCCTGGCATACTCCCGAATTCGTCCGCCTGCCCCTGTTCCAGACCAGCCCAGCCCTGGTCACCAATGCTAGCCTCCAGTAATGAGGGAGCAGAGGGCAGTGCATGAAGCACTGTGGAGGGGTAGCCTGACCTCCCTCCGCGAGAGCGCTCTTTCTGCGCATCTCGCTGGAGCTGCTCCAATTGCTGTTGGATGCAGCTCAGGCGGCTGTCTCTCTTCCATTTAGGAGGAGACATGTCCCCGTCCGACGAATCGGACGCCAACGGCCGGATGCCTGTTCGGATGGCTAGACATCCAGCCCGCAGTTCAGGCACTAGCGGGACTGGGCTCGGCGCGGTGATGGGGATAGCGGGGCGACCGGTAATTGTTCCTACCGCCTGTTGCTGCCCCCCTGCAATGGAACGCTCCTCCGCTGGAGTCGAGCGGGGGACAGGTTCTTCTGGTGCTTTTGTGCCTTGTAGTAGCGAGAGCGCCCCTCAAGCAGCGCGTCTCGTAGGTACCTGCTCCGTGAGCCGCTCCAGCGGCTCAGGCGGCTCTCTCTCCACCCGTGCGGGTGGAGAGACGTCCTGTCCGACATCGGGAACACCTGCCGGATGCCTCTCGAGTGGCTATGCGTCCAGCCCGCTGCTTCAGGTACTAGCGGGCTGGCCTCGGCACGGTGTCGGGGAATTACGGAACACCGGGTAACGCTCCTACCGCCTGTTGCTGCCCCCCTCCCCAACGGGAAAACGGGGGACAGTTTTGTTCCAGAGCCTTTTTATCTGCCTGTAAAAAACACAAGCAGAAAAAGGCTCACCTGTAAAAGAAAACCCGACCTCAGGGTACTCACCTGACGGTCCGTTTCATCCTGTAACGGGTAACCCTAAGTCCCGTGGCAGCCGCAGTTGCACTGCTGGCGTAATGCCGCGCCTGCGCACTGAGCGGGTTCTTCACGTAGTCACTCACGTGACTCCGAAGTAAAATTCCGGTTTCCGGTTGGCGGCGCGACCCGCGTTGCAGCGGCCTCTGTCTTTTTTTGTTGTCCAGTTGAATGTTGTTTGTTGTGTTATTTTTATATTGTTTTTAACAGTGTATGTGTGGGGGGCGAAGGGAACTTTTAAATCTCTTCTCTGTACTGGTGACCCGACCTTTTTCCTGTCGGGTCTCCTTTGGCCTGGATGCTCCAGTCGTGGAGCCTGCTGAATACTGTGGGGAGCGGTGGTGGCTCGCTGCTGCGTCCCGACTCCGGTGCTCTGATGCTCCTGCCGCAGGTCCGGTGGACGGTGACATCTGGAGCTCGCGGGACCTGGTGGGAGACCGTTTTTCGAAGCTCCCGCTACGCATGTGTTGGAAGGACCCGGAGCGGGGCAGTACATCGCCCGGCGCGGCCTTAACGGACGTGGGACTTACCATCGCCAGCCTGGGGGGTTTAAAATCGGAAGAAAAAAATGGAACACAGGGGAGAGGAGAATAATATGCCTTCCATCACAGTGAGGAGGAGATTCACTGTGATGGGTGTTTGTGTGAATTGAATTGTTTGTGTGTCTTGTAGAAATTGTTTATTTGTTTATGACTGTAGAAACGTTTGCGAAACAGTAGAGCTTTGTTTGAGCCTCATTGATGTTCAAATGACTAATAATAAATATTGTATATTGTTATAACTTCTAAACCCCACTAAAACCCTCCAAACCCCTCCATAACCCTCTAAACCAGTCGAAACCCCTCCAAAACACTTACCCCACTATACACCTCGAAACACCTTTAAACCCCTCTAAAACCCTCTAAATCCCTCTAAACACATCTAACCCCCCTATAAAGCACTCTAAAGCACTCTAACCCCTCCCCCTAATCCCCTCTAAACCCGAAATCGTCCAAACGCCTCTGAATTCTTGTAAACCCTTCTAAGTCCCTCAAAACCTTGTAATCCACTCTAAGCCCATCTAAGCCCCTCTAGCCCTCTAAACTCCACTAAACCCTTCGACCGACTTTAACACACTCAAAACCCCTCGAAACTCCTCGAAACCCATCGAAACCAATCAAAAACTCTTTACACCACTCAAAACACATCTAAACCACATCTAAGTCCTCTAAACACATGTAAACCCCTCGAAATACATCTAATAACATCTAAACACCTCTAAATACCTCTAAACACCTCTAAACCCCTCTGAACACCTCGAAACCCTCTCAGCCCATCTAAACTACTGTAAACCCCTCTAAGCCTCTCTAACTCCCTCTAAACCCCTCTAAGCCCCTCTAAGCCACTCTAAGCCCTCTATCCATCTAAACTCCTCAAACCCTTCTAACACGTAATAACCTCATATAAAACCCTAGAAACACTTCGAAACCTTTCTGAACACTCTAAATCCTTCGAAAACCTCTAAACCCCTCTATACCCCTCTGATAACCTCTAAATCCCTCTAAACCCAATAAAGCACTCTAAACACATATGAGCCCCTCTAAATGAACTTAATCCCCTCTAAATCCCTTTGATAACCTCTAAACCATTTAAACCCCACTAAAGACCTCCAAACACAACTAATCACCTCTATCCCAAACCCCCTGCAAACACTTCCAAACCCTTCTAAACCACTCGAAATCCATCTAAAACCCTCCAACCGCACTAAACCTATCGAACCCCCTCTAAAACCGTCTAACACCACGATACTCCTCTAAACCCCTCTTCCGCCCTGCAAACCCCTCTAAACATCTCTAAACACCTCTGACCCTTCTACATCGCTCCAAACCTCTCCAGGTCCCTCTAAACTACTCCAACCCCCTCGGAACCCTTCTAAAACATTCCAAACTAGTCTAAAGTCCTCTAAACACATTAAAAACCCCTCTAAATCTCTCTAAATCTATCTAAACACTATCTCAAACCCATCTGAAGCACTCTAAAGCACTCTAAAGCACTCTAATCCCGCTTAAACACATTTAATCACCTCGAAACCCTCTAAGCCCCTCAAAACACTTGTAAACACTTCTAAGCCCATCCAAGCCCCTCTCGCCCTCCAAATCCCTCAAAACCCTTCTAACACCCTTTAACCCTCTCTGAACCCCTCGAAACCCTTCTAAAACAATTTAAAACACTTTACACCACTCTAAACTCCTCTAAATACCTCTAACCCCTCTAAACCATTCTCAAACCCTCTAAACCACTATAAACCGCCCAAAACCCCTCTAAACTCATCTGAACACCTCTAAAACCATCTAAAGCCATCTAAACACATCTAAACACCTCTAAACATATCTAACCCCCTTTAAACCCCTCTAAACACCTCTAAGCCCTCTAAGCACCTCTAAACTCCTGTAAACCCTTCTAAACATCGCTAAACAACTCTGACCATTATAGATTGTTCCAAACCCATCCAGTTCCCTCTAAACTACTCGAAATCCCTCGAGGGAGATCTTATAGATACTTACAACATTCTTAAGGGGGTGGTCAGCCTAGATACAGGAACATTATTCCTGATGTTGGGCAAGTCCAGAACAAGGGGTCACAGTTTAAGGATAAAGGGGAATTATTTGAGGACTGAGATGAGAAAAACATTTTTTACACAGCGAGTAACGTCTCTGATAACCTCTAAACCCCTCTAAAACCCATTAATCTCTCTAAGCACCTCTAAACACCTCTATCTCATCTAAGCCCCCTGCAAACACCTCCAACCCTTCTAAATCACTCGAAACCCCTCGAAGCCACTGTAAAACCTTCTAACCACACTATACCTCTCTAAACCGCTCGAACACACTCTAAACCCTTCTAAACCCTCTAACCCCAATATACCCCTCTAAACCCTTCTAGAGCTCTACAAATCCCTCTAAAGCCCACTAAAGCACTCTAAACACCTCTAAAGCCATCTATACCCATATAAACCCCGCTAAAGCCCTTTAAACCCCTATAAAGCAATCTAAACCCCTCTAAAGCCCCCTAAAACTTCTTAACCCCTCGAAATCATTTGAAACCCCTCTTAATCCCCTCTAAACCCCTCTAAACCCCTCTAAACCCCCTCTAAACCACTCGAAATCCCTCTAAACACCTCTAAGGCCATCTAAGCCCCTCGAAACCCCTCTAAACACCCTCTCCTCTACTCTATCCAATTCGACATCCCTCTTAACCCCTCTAAGCCCATCGAAACCGCTCTACACCCCTGTAATTCCCTTTAAATACCTTTAAACTACTCTTAAGCCCTCCAAACTCCTTTAAACTCCTCTAATCACTATAAAGCCGCCCACTCATCTAAACACTTCTAAACACATTTAAGCCCCTCTAAGCACCTCTGAAACCCTGCAATCAACTCTAGACCCCTTTACGCCACTCTAGCCCTCTAAACCACTCGAAACCCCTATAATCCCCTCAAATCCCCTCTAAACACCTCGACACCCCTCTAACCCCCTCCAACCCCTCTAAAACCCTGCAAACCCCTCTAAAACGCTTTAAAGCTCTTCAAACACCTCTAAACCCCTCTACAGACATCCACATCCCTCTAAATCCCACTACCTCTAAACCCCTATAAAGCCCTCTAAGCCAAAATCCCTATAAACCCCTCTAACCCCCTCTACCCGCCTCTGCCCACCTCGAAATCCCTCTTAACCCCTCTAAACCCTCTAAAGCCCTCTAAATACGTCCAAAACCCTCTCTCCCCAATAACCCCCCTAAATCCTCGAACCCCTATAAGATCGTCTAAACCCGTCTAAAACCCTCTAAGCCCCTCTAAACCCAGGGAATCCCCTCTAAACCCCTCTATGACTCTCTAAACCGCGCTAAGCCGCTCTAGCCCTCTGAACTCCTCAAAACCCTTTTAATCCCCTCTAAACCCTCGAAACCTTTCGAAACCATTCAAAACCCCCTAAATCCTTCGAAACCCCTCTAAACCGCTCCAAACACGTCTAAGCACGTCTAAGTCCCTCGGAACCCATATAAACTCCTTTAAGCACCTCTAACCCCATCTGACCCTCTCTAAACCCCTCTAAACCCCTCTAATAGCCTCGAACTCGAAACCTCTCAAAACCTCTCTAAAATCCTCGTTGCCTATTCCTTCGCTCCATAAATGCTGCTACACCCTCTGAGTATCTCCAGCACTTTTGTTTACCTTCGATTCAACAGCTCCTGCAGTTCCTTCTTAAACTATAAACCACTCTAACCCCCTCTAACCGCCTCTACCCACCTCGAAATCCATCTTAACACCTCTAAACCCCTCCTGACCGCTCTAAATCTAGCGGTACAAATTCCTTGTAAACCCCTCGAAAACGATGTAAATTCCTCTAAGCAATCCTTAACACTTCTAATCCCCTCAAATCCCTCTAAACACCTCGAAACCCCTCTAAATCCCTTTAACCCCCTCCGAACCCCTCTAACCCCTTCTAAACCCCTCTAAAACCTTGTAAAGCCCTCTAAACCCCTCTATGCCCTCTAAACACCTAGAAATAACTCGAAACCGCTCCACACCTCTCGAACCCCTCTAAACCCCTCGAAACCCTTCTAATACCGTCTAACCACACTATACCCCACTAAACACCACAACTGCGCTCCAAACCCCTCTAAAGCCCACTAAACTCCTCTAAACACCTCGACACAACTCTTAACACTTCTAAGCCCCTCTAAGCTCCTCTGAACCCCTCTAAACAACAACAAGCCCTACAAAACCCCTAACAACCCCTTGAACCCATTATGGTCGCCTCTACCCACCTCGAAACCCCTTTGAACCCCTCTAAACAATCTAACGCTCTCTGAACCCCTCTAAACACCTGTAAACCCCGTTAAACCCCTGTAATCCCCTCTAAATCCCTCTGTCCCTCTAAACTAATGTAGTCCCCTCTAAGCCCCTCTAACCCTATAAAACCGTCAAGACCCCTCTAAACCCCCTCAAAGCACCTCTAATCACCTCGAAACACCTCCAAACCCCTTTAACACTCTAAATCCCTCTAATCCCTCTAAATCCCCTCTAAATCCTTCTAACCCACTCTATACCCCTCTATACCCCTCGAAACACTTCGAACCCTCTCTAAACCCCGCTAAAATTCTATACCTCTCTAAACCTCTCGAAACCTCTCTAAACCCTGAATCCTTCTAAGCCCATCGGAACCCCGCTAAACACGTCTACGCTCCTTGAAACCTCTCTAAACCTCTCTAACACCCTCTAACCCCATCTAAGCCCCTCTAAACCACTCTAACCACCTCTCGCCCCCTCTTAAATCCTCCAACGCCCTCTAAACCCCTCTAATCCCCTCTAAACCGACCTATTCCCCTATACCCACTTCCTAACCCCTCTTAACCACTCTACACCAATCGTAACCGCCCTAATCCCTTCTAAACACATGTAAACCATTATAAAGCCATCTAAAGCCATTTATACCCATCTAAACCCCTCTAATCCCCTCTAATTTCTAATTCCGTCTGAACGCCTCTTAACCGCTCTAAACCCCACTAAAGCACTCTAAACACCTTTAAATCACTCTAGCATTCACATCCCCTTTAAACCCATCGAAACCCTTCTAAACCCATCGAAACCCCTATAAAACCCTCTAACCCAACTATACCTCTCTAAACACTCTACACCCCTTCAATCCCCTCTAACGACCTCTAAACCTCTCTAAAGTCCTCTAAACACTTCTAAAGTCATCTAAACCCCTCTAAACATGTCTACGCCCATATTATACCTCTCTAAACCAATCTAACCCCCTCTATCCCCTACACATCCCTAATCCCCTCTACCCACGTGTAAACCCCTCATAACACCTTTAAACTACTCTTAAGCCCTCTAAACCCGTTTAACCCCTATATACCGTCCTAAACTCCTCTAAACCTAAACCTCTAGAAACCCCTCTCAAACTTTAAGCCACTCTAACCTTCTCTAAATCCCTCTAAAGCCCTTTGCCTCCCCTTTGGTTGCAAAAACAGGAACGTAGACTTTCATCTGAATGGCGGCCGATTAGCAAAGGGGGAGATGCAACGAGACCTGAATGTCATAGTAAACCCGTCATTGAATGTAGGCATGCAGGTGCAGCAGGCAGTGAAGAAAGTGAATGGTATGTTAGCATTCATAGCAAAAGGATTTGAGTGTAAGAGCAGGGAGGTTCTACTGCAATTGTACAGGGTCTTTGTGAGACCACACCTGGAGTATTGCGTACAGGTTTGGTCTCCTAATCTGAGGAAATATATTATTGCCCTAGAGGGAGTACAGAGAAGGTTCACCTGGGATTCCTGGGATGTCAGGACTTTCAAATGAAGAAAGACTGGATAGACTCGGCTTGTACTCGCTCGAATGTTGAAGATTGAGTGGGGTTCTTATAGAAACTTACAAACTTCTTAAGGGGTTGGACAGGCTAGATGCAGGAAGATTGTTCCCGACCCCAGAACAAGGGGTCGCAGTTTAAGGATAAGGGGGAAATCATTTAGGACCGAGATGAGGAAAATATTTTTCACACAGAGAGTGGTGAATCTCTGGAATTCTCTGCCTCAGAAGGTAGTTGAAGCCAGTTCATTGGCTCTATTTAAGAGGTAGTTAGATGTGGCCCTTGTGGCGAAAGGGATCAGGGGGTATAGAGAGAAGGCAGGTACAGGATACTGAGTTGGATGATCAGCAATGATCATATTGAATGGCGGTGCAAGCTCGAAGGGCCGAATGGCTACTGCTGCACCTATTTTCTATGTTTCTATGTTAAACCCCTCTAAAACCCTTTACGCCCCTCTAGCCATCTAAACTCCTCGAAACCTCACTAAACACCCCAAACACCTCTAAAACACTTCGAAACATTTCAAACCCCTCTAAATCGCTCTCAACGCCTCTAAACTCCCCCAAACCCCTCTAAACCCCTCTAAACACCTCTGTCCCTCTGAACCCATCTGAACAACTCTAACCCCCTCAAAATCCGTCTAAACCCCTCGAATCCCTCTAATAACCTCTAAACGCATCTAAAACCCTTAACATCTCTAAACACCTCTATCACTTCCAAATCCTTCCAAACCCCTCCAAACCACACCAAACCCCTTTAACCCACCCAAAACCCCTCAACACCCATCAATAAACATCTAACCCCACTATAACCCTCTAAACCCCTCTAAAACGCTCCCAACCCATCTAACGCCTTCGAAACCCCTCTAAACCCCTCTAAACACATGTGACACCCTCTAAATCCCTCTAAATATTTCTACACCCATCTAAACCCTTCTAAAACACTCTACTCCACGAAATCCCTCTAACCCCCTCTAAACCCCTCTAAGCCCCTCTAAATCCTTCTAGACCCCTCTAAGCCAATCTAAGCCCCTCTAGCACTCGAAGCCCCTCTAACCCCTTCGAAAACTCTTCAAACCGCTCTAACCATTCACTACCGCTCTAACCCCCTCTAAACACGTCTAAACCCCTCTAAACACATCTAACCACATCGAAACCACTCTAAAGCACTCCAAACCCCTCTAAACCCCTCTAATTCAACACAATCCCTCTAATCCCCTCTAAACCCCTCTAAACGCCTCTAAGCCCCTCTAACTACTTCTAACCCATTGCAAACGCCTCTATACACCTGAAAACCCTCTAAGCCCCTCTAAAGTCTTGTAAACCCCTGTAAACCCCTCTAAGCCTCTATAAACCACTCTAAGCCCCTCTAAGCTCCTCTAGCTATCTATACTCCTCAAAACACTTTTAACACACTCTGACCCCCTCTAAAACCCTCGAAACCCTTCGAAACATTTCAAAACCCTCTAAATCCTTCGAAATCCATCTAAACCCCTCTACACACGTCTAAACATGTCTAAGCATGTCTAAGTCCCTCGGTACCCTTCTAAATACCTCTAAACCCCTTTAAACCCCTCTAACCCTCTCTAAACCTCTCTATACCCTTCTGACCCTCTCTGAATCCCTCAAAACCCCTCCAAACTCCTCTAATAAACATAAACCCATCAAAACACCACTAAAGCCCTCTAACCTCTAAACCCCTCTGACCATCTCTATACCCCTCTACACCCCTCTGATCCTCTCTGAATCCCTCTAAACCCCTCTAATAACCACAATCCCCTCTAAACCCCACTAACCATTTAACCATATAACCATATAACCATATAACAATTACAGCACTGAAACAGGCCATCTCGGCCCTACAAGTCCGTGCCGAACAACTTTTTTCCCTTAGTCCCACCTGCCTGCGCTCATACCATAACCCTCCACTCCCTTCTCATCCATATGCCTATCCAATTTATTTTTAAATGATACCAACGAACCTGCCTCCACCACTTCCACTGGAAGCTCATTCCACACCGCTACCACTCTCTGAGTAAAGAAGTTCACCCTCATGTTACCCCTAAACTTCTGTCCCTTAATTCTGAAGTCATGTCCTCTTGTTTGAATCTTCCCTTTTCTCAAAGGGAAAAGCTGATCCACATCAACTCTGTCTATCCCTCTCATCATTTTAAAGACCTCTGTCATGTCCCCCCTTAACCTTCTGCGATCCAGAGAATAAAGACCTAACTTATTCAACCTTTCTCTGTAACTTAGTTGTTGAAACCCAGCAACATTCTAGTAAATCTCCTCTGTACTCGCTCTATTTTGTTGACATCCTTCCTATAATTGGGCGACCAAAATTGTACACAATACTCCAGATTCGGTCTCACCAATGCCTTGTACAATTTTAACATTACATCCCAGCTTCTATACTCAATGCTCTGATTTATAAAGGCTAGCATACCAAAAGCTTTCTTGACCACCCTATCTATATGAGATTCCACCTTCAAGGAACTATGCACGGTTATTCCCAGATCCCTCTGTTCAACTGTATTCTTCAATTCCCTACCATTTACCATGTAAGTCCTATTTTGATTTGTCCTGCCAAGGTGTAGCACCTCACATTTATCAGCATTAAACTCCATCTGCCATCTTTCTGCCCATTCTTCCAAATGGCCTAAATCACTCTGTAGACTTTGGAAATCCTCTTCATTATCCACATTATCTTGGTATCATCTGCATACTTACTAATCCAATTTACCACACCTTCATCCAGATCATTGATGTACATGACAAACAACAAAGGACTCAACACCGATCCCTGAGGCACCCCACTAGTCACCTGGCTCCAACCCGACAAACAACCATCCACCATTACCCTCTGGCTTCTCCCATTCAGCCACTGTTGAATCCATGTTGCTACTCCTGCATTTATACCCAACAGTTGAACCTTCTTAACCAACCTTCCATGAGGAACCTTGTCAAAGGCCTTACTAAAGTCCATATAGACAACATCCACTGCTTTACCCTCGTCAATTTCCCTAGTAACCTCTTCCAAAAATTCAAGAAGATTAGTTAAACATGACCTTCCAGGCACAAATCCATGCTGACTGTTCCTAATCAGACCCTGTTTATCCAGATGCGTATATACTTTCCCACGCTGGCTGTGGAACTCCCGACCCGACTGTGGATCCCAGGTACTGTACCTTGTAACCCCGGGATGACCCCCAGAGCCGACGGGCTGGATCTTCCAGGAACAACGGAGCTGCAGCTGCCGACTTTGAGGGAACCCCTGTTCGTTACGGAACTGGAGCTGCCGTCTGTGAGGGATTCCCCGTTCCAACGCAGGTCCGCAGAAACAGCAGGTACAGCAAGCACAGTACCTGGAAACAAAGGGGAAGCCTCCATTGTGTCCGGAAACGTGGCCGTCGGGCAGGACTTCAGGTCAGAATGAAGCGCAGGGGACTTCGGTCCCCTCTCCCAACTATCCTAGTGGCTAATGTACAGTCCCTTGAAAACAAAGTGGAGGACTTAAGGGCAAGACTGCTTTATCAAATGGAGCTGCGGGAATGCTCTGTGTTCTGTTTCACAGAGACATGGCTCACCCCCAGCTCCCCAGACTCGGCGGTCCAGCCTGTAGGGTTCTCCATCCACCGCATGGACCGTACCCTGGCATCTGGGAAAGGGAGAGGAGGGGGCGTCTACCTCATGGTCAACTCTGCGTGGTGTTCCGACGTGGCAGTCCTGTCCAACTCCTGCTCTCCACACCTCGAACATCTGGCGGTGAAGTGCCGTCCCTTCTACCTCCCGAGAGAATTCACCTCCGTTATCCTGACCGCGGTCTACATCCCACCCAGGCAGACGTCCGTCTGGCACTAGAGGAGCTGCAGGCCGTGGTCAACAAACACCAGACGTCTTACCCCGAGGCATTTACCACCATTGCTGGGGACTTCAATAAGGCGAACCTCAAGAAATCACTCCCCAACTTCCACCAAAATGTCTCCTGCTGCACCAGAGGGCGTAACACCCTCGACCACTGCTACACCACCATCAAGAATGCCTATCGTTCTATCCCTCGCCCTCACTTCGGTAAGTCCGACCATACCGCGGTGCTGCTTCTTCCTGCCTACAAGCAGCAATTAAAGAGCGCTCCCCCAGAAGTGAGGACAGCACAGAGCTGGTCGGGGGGGGGGGGGGGCAGAAGAACAACTCCAGGACTGTTTGGAGTCTGTAGACTGGGAAATGTTCAATGACTCGGCAACGGACTTGAACGAATATGCCACAGTCGTTACAGATTTCATAAAGAAATATGTGGAGGATTGCATCCCTACAAAAACCTTCCGAGTGTTGCCCAATCAGAAACCTTGGATGAACTTTGAGATCCGCACTCTCCTGAAGTCCAGACACAGGGCATTCACCTCCAATGATACAGTGGCCTACATGAAGACCAGATACGACCTTGGTAAGCCCATCAAAAAGGCCAAAAGGGACTTCTGCTCCAAACTGGAGGACGAGACAGATGTTCGGCAGCTGTGGCAGGGTCTGAATGCAATCACCTCCTACAAGGCAAACCCAGGAGGCAGCTTGAATGCCGGTGTAACATTACTCCCTGACGAGCTCAATGCGTTTTACGCACGCTTTGACAGGGAGAATACTGATGTGCCTTCCCAATCCCCCATTCGCTGTGATGGCATTTCAGTCTCAGTCACAGAGGCCGATGTCAGGAAATCCTTCAGAGGGGTGAACCCCCGAAAAGCACCTGGACCTGATGGTATACCCAGCCGTGTTCTAAAAACCTGTGCGGACCAACTGGCGGGAGTTTTACGGACATTTTCAACCTCTCACTTCTGAGGTCTGAGGTCCCCACCTGCTTTAAAAGGGCATCAATAATACCGGTGCCCAAGAAGAGTAAGGTGACGTGCCTCAATGGCTATCGACCAGTGGCACTAACGCCGGTGGTGATGAAGTGCTTTGAGAGGTTGATCATGGAGCAAATCAACTCCTACATCGACAAAAACCTGGACCCACTGCAGTTCGCGTACCGCCACAACAGATCAACGGTGGATGCGATCTCGCTGGCCCTCTACTCCGCACTGGACCACTTGGACAACAAAAACTCATATGTCAGGCTGTTATTCATTGATTACAGCTCGGCATTTAACCCAATCATCCCCTCCAAACTGGTTACCAAACTCGCAGAACTGTGTCTCCGCGCATCCCTCTGCAACTGGATCCTCGACTTCCTCGTCCACAGACCACAGTATGTTCGTATTGGTGGAAATGTGTCAGCCTCAATAACAATCAGCACGGGAGCACCTCAAGGCTGCGTCCTCAGCCCCCTGCTGTACTCGCTCTATACCCATGACTGCGTAGCGAACCACAGTGCGAACTCCATCATCAAGTTCGCTGACGACACCACTATTGTGGGGCGTATCACTGATGGGGATGAGTCAGAGTACAGAAGAGAGATCGAGCAACTGTCCATATGGTGCCAGCGCAATAACCTGGCCCTCAACACCAACAAAACCAAGGAACTGATTGTGGACTTTGGAAGGAGTAGGAGGGGGACCCACAGCCCCATTTATATCAACGGGTCGATGGTTGAAAGGGTCAAGAACTTCAAATTCCTGGGCGTGCACATCTCTGAAGATCTTTCCTGGTCCGAGAACACTAACGCAATTATCAAAAAAGCTCATCAGCGCCTCTACTTCCTGAGAAGATTGCGGAGAGTCGAATTGTCAAGGAAGACTCTCTCTAACTTCTACAGGTGCACAGTCGAGAGCATGCTGACCGGTTGCATCGTGGCTTGGTTCTGCAATTTGAGCGCCCTAGAGAGGAAAAGACTGCCAAAAAGTAGTAAACACTGCCCAGTCCATCATCGGCTCTGACCTTCCTTCCATCGAGGGGATTTATCGCAGTCGCTGCCTCAAAAAGGCTGGCAGAATCATCAAGGACCCACACCATCCTGGCCACACACTCATCTCCCTGCTACCTTCAGGTAGAAGGTACAGGAGCCTGAAGACTGCAACAACCAGGTTCAGGAATAGCTACTTCCCCTCAGCCATCAGGCTATTACACCTGGCTCGGACAAAACTCCGATTATTATCAACCACTTTCTGTTATTTGCACTACCAGTTTATTTATTCATGTGTGTATATATTTATATCATGGTATATGGACACATTTATCTGTTTTGTAGTAAATGCCTACTATTTTCTGTGTGCTTAAGCAAAGCAAGATTTTCATTGTCCTATACAGGGACACATGACAATAAACTCACTTGAACTTGAACTTGAACTTGAAACCCCTCTACAGTTTTCCAAACCCCTTCAAATCCCTCCCAACAATTCGAAACCCTTCGAAACCCCTCTAACCCCCTCTAAACACACCTAAGCCCCTCTAAACCCCTCTGAACCCCATCGAAACTGCTCAAAGCCCCTCTAAACCCCTCTAATCACCTCTAACCACTCTAACCGCCCCTTCCCACCTCGAACTCCTTCTTAACCGATTTAAACCTTTCTAAACCGGTAAACAACCCTATACAACCCTCTAAACACATTTCAGCCACTCTAAAGCCCTCTAAACACATCTAAACCCCTCTAAGGTACACAGCAATGCTGGATAAACTCAGCGGATGCAGCAGCACCTACAGAGCGAATGGGATAGGCAACGTTTCGGGCCGAAACCCTTCTTCAGTCTGAAACGTTGCCTATCTCCGTCCCTCCATAAATGCTGCTGCACCCGCTGAGTTTCTCCAGCATGTTTGTGTACATTCGATTTTCCAGCATCTGATTCAGATTCAGATTCAGTTGCAAGTTTAATTGTTATTGTCAGTGTACAGTCCAGAGACAACGAAATGCAGTTAGCATCTCCCTGGAAGAGCGACATGGAATAGATTTCAATAAATAAATCTATTTACATACATACAGTCATAGTGTTTTTCCTGTGGAAGGAGTGTCGGGGGGGGGGGGCGTTGATTGGCAGTCACCGAGGTACAGTGTTGAGTAGTGTGAAAGCCGCTGGGAAGAAGCTGCTCCTGGACCTGCTGGTCCGGCAACGGAGAGACCTGTAGCGCCTCCCGGATGGTAGGAAGGTAAACAGTCCATAGTTGGGGTGAGAGCAGCCTTCTTGATCAGAGTTGACGTATTGTGTGGGCCAAGAGAGGTCATCGGAGATGTTGAACCCCAGGAACCTGAAGCTGGAGACACGTTCCACCTCCGTCCCGTTAATGTGGATGGGGGTGTGCGTGCCGCACTAGACATCCTGAAGTCCACAATGAGCTCCTTGGTCTTCTTGGAGTTCAGGGCCAGGTTGTTAAGGGCCAGGGGAAAATAAGTGTTCGGCACGGACTTGTCCGGCCGATATGGCCTGTTTCCGTGCTGTAATTGTTATATGGTGATATGGTTATATGGTACTTGTCAGCGCAGCATGCTGCTAGGATCTGGACCTCCTCGCTATAGGCCGACTCATCGTTGTTGCTGATGAGGCCAATCACCGTTGTATCATCTGCATACTTGATGATGGTGTTAGTACCATGTACAGGTGTGCAGTCGTAGGTGAAGAGGGGGTAGAGGAGGGGGCTCAGCACAGAGCCCTGTGGAACGCCGGTGTTCAGGGTGAGAGTTGGTGATGTGCTTGTATAACCTAACAGACTGGGGTCTGTTGGTTAGAACGTCCAGTATCCAGTTGCAGAGGGAGTGGTCGATGCCCAGGCCACCGAGTTTGGTCATCAGTTTAGAGGGTATAATGGTGTTGAATGCTGAGCTGTAATCGATGAACAGCATTCTTACGTAAATGTCTCTGTTGTCGAGGTGGGAGAGGGCGGAGTGAGGTGCCATTGAGATGGCATCCTCCATACTCCTGTTCTTGCGGTAGGCAAACTGATAGGGATCCAATGTGGGGGTAGGCAGCCTTTGAGGTGTGCCAGAACCAGCCTCTCGAAGCACGTGGTGATGATAGGAGTAAGTGCAACTGGGCGGAAGTCGTTGAAGCTTGCCGCAGTGGAGTGTTTTGGCACCAGCCTTGATGGCCGTCTCTAGATTGTCCCTGTCGAAGCGGCCAAATAAGTGGTTAAGCTCCTCCAGGAAGGAGGCGTTGCTGGATGTGGGGGTGGTTTTGGTTGGTCTATAGTCCGCGATGGCCTGGATGCCTTGCCACATGCGTCGGGGGTCGGAGTTGTTGTTGAAGTGCTCCTCAATCTTGAACTTATGGCAATGCTTGGCCTTCTTGATGCCCCTCTTCAGGTTAGCCCTGGATGAACTGCAGGCTCGAGCAGCGCCTGACCTTAAAGCGGTGTCCCGTGCTTTCAGCAGTTGCCTGACCTCGCTGTTCGTCCATGGCTTCTGAGTCGGGAATACGGTCACCCGTTTGAGGGAGGTGACACTATTGATGGTGGAGTTCATAAAGTCCAGAACAGAGGATGTATAGGAATCAATGTCCGTGTGGGAGTCAAGGGTGGCCTGGGCTACGAACGCCTTCCAGTCAGTGTTTCCAAAACACTGCTGAAGTGTGGAGTCCGCTTCCTCTGACCAGACTTTAACTGTCCTCACAGTGGGTTAAACCCGTCTGATGAGTGGGGAGTACTTAGGGAGCAGGAACAATGAGAGGTGATCAGACTGACCAAGGTGGGGGAGGGGGACGGCTTTGTAAGTTAGTGTAGACTTGGTCCAGTGTCGTGTCTTCTCTAGTGGCGAAGGAGACATGTTGGTGCAATTTTGGGAGTACAGTCTTCAGGTTGGAGTGATTGAATTCACCCGCAACAATGAAGGCTGCCTCGGGGTTGTGAGTCTGTTGTTTGCTAATGGCAGTATGCAGCTCTTTCATTGCAAGCTTGGCATTAGCATCAGGAGGAATATAGGCTGCAGTCACAAAGGTGGAGGTAAACTCTCTGGGCAGATAGAACAGTCTGCATCTAACCAAGAGGAACTCTAGGTTAGCTGAGCAGTGACTCTCGATGATGGTGGAGTCCGTGCAACATGCTTTATTTACATAAATGCGCAGACCACCACCTCTGGTCTTACCGGAGTCTGTTGTCCTGTCCGATCGGAGTAAATGACTGGACGGCGCTATCAGGAACGTCGATGTTGAGCCAAGTTTCCGTGAAGATCAGGATGTTGCAGTCTTTGATACAGTTGTGGGAGGTGAACCTTAGCCGGAGTTCGTCCATTTTGTTTGCCAGTGAGCGCACGTTGGCGAGGAAAAGGCTAGGAATCGCTAGCCTGTGTGGGGCTAGCTTTTACCTGGCCTTTAACACACCTATGCGTACCCGGCGGTGCTTTCGTACGCGTCACCGTCTGTTGGTGCTTCCGGTCGGCCGAGCTGGCATGGTGCGCGCTGGTGTTCTGCCGCTCCGTTTTCCGCGCCTCCGTGGCTCCGGTGGCGGATTCCAGTGCCCCGGTTCCGCTGGCGTTCTCCAGCCCCGCGGCTCCGCTGGCAGACTCCAGCCCCGCGGCACCGCTGGCGGTCTCCAGCCCCGCGGTTTCGCTGGCGTTCGCCAGCCCCGCGGCTCCGGTGGCGTTCACCAGCCCCGCGGCCCCGGTGGCGTTCTCCAGCCCCGCGGCTCCGGACCTCCGCTGCTCTGACGAGCTCATGAGAGAGACGGATATCGCCCAGAAAGCTGTTGCACCCGCAGGAACCGAAGTCCAGAAGTTCCTGTCGGATGTACGAAAGGGATTCAAGACTGCTCCGTGTGAGCAGCCTTCAGACACACAGTTCCTTCTTAAACTCTAAACCACTGTATCCACTCTAAACACCTCTAAACCCCTCTAACCGCTCTAAAGCTCTCTAGTGTCCTATAAACCCCTCTAATATCATGTAAATTCCTCTAAACACCTCTAGACTTCTCTATCCACCCTAAACCCCCCTCTAAACCCATCTAAACAACTCCTAACCTCTCGTGACCATTGTAAACCCCTCGAAACCTCGCTCAACCAATCGAAACACCTCTAAAATCTTCGAAACACACTATTCCTCTCCAAACACCACTACACACCTCCAAACCTCTCTAAACACCTCGACACCCCTCCAAATATCTCTAAAGCCCTCTAAACGATCTAAACCCATCTAAAGACCTCGAAATTCCTCTAAATCGCTCGAAACGCCTCTAAACCCCTCTAACCTCCTCTAGAACACTCTAAACCCATCTGAACCTCTCTAAACAACTGGCAATCCATCTAACCCCCAAACACATATAA
This sequence comes from Amblyraja radiata, assembly GCF_010909765.2. Lineage (NCBI taxonomy): Eukaryota > Metazoa > Chordata > Chondrichthyes > Rajiformes > Rajidae > Amblyraja > Amblyraja radiata. The sequence goes on from NW_022630159.1 coordinate 83,791, forward strand.
ACACATCAAAGCCCCTCTAAACCCATCTAACCCCCCTATGAACCCATCTAACACTCTCGAAACACTCTAAGCCCCTATATACCTCTAGCACCCCAAACGTTTCTAACACTCTCTAAACCCCTCTAAATCCCTCGAAACACATCGAGACTCTTCGAAAGCCCTCTAAACCATTCGAAACACTTATAAACCCCTCCAAACACGGCTACGGCACTCGAAGCACATCTGAACCAATCTAAACACATTGAAACAGCTCTAAACACATCTAAACCCCTCTATCCCCTCTAACCCCCTCTAAACACCTCTAAGCCCCTCTAAACCCCTCTAAGCAATCTACACCCATGTAAACCCATCTAAACACTTCTAAATCCCTCTAAACCCCTCTAAACCCCTCGAACCCATTCGAAACCCCTCTAAACCACTAAATCCATCGAAACCCATCTAAACCCCTCGAAACACTTCTAAACCCCATGTAAGCGCCTATGAACAGCTTTAAAGAGTTGTAAGCCCAAACACCTCTAAACCTCTCTATCCCCCTTTAACCGCCTCAACCCACCTCGAAATCACTATTAGCCCCTCTTAACCCCTCTAAACCCCTCCCACCCCCTCTAAACCGCACTAAATCCCTCTAAACCCTTTTAAACCACTGTCCTCTAAGCAGCATTAAACTCCTATAAACCCTCTAAAGCCCTATAAACAACTGTAAACTCCTCTTCACGCCCTCCGAACCCCTCTAACCCCCTCTAACCCACTCCAAACCCCTCTAAACCCGTCTAACCCCACTATACCCCTCTAAACCCCACTACTACCCTCTTAACACCTCGAAACCACTTTACACTTCCAAGCCCCTCTAATCCCCTCAAATCCCGCCTAAACACCTCGGAACCCATCTAAACTCCTCTAACACCCTCCGAACCCTCTAAACTCTTCTAGAATACAATATAATAGAATATAATAGAAAATAATGCAATTTATTGTCATTCAAACCTAGGTTTGAACGAAATATAATTTCTACAGTTTTTTACATTACAAAAAAATCCAAGACACACACTTAACACAGTTTACATAAACATCCATCACAGTGTCCAGCATCTCCTCACTGTGATGGAAGGCAAAGTCTTTATCGCTTTCCTTTGTTCCTTCTCCCGTGGTCCAGCAGTCCAACTGCAGTGTCGAGGCGAACTGGGGCTCCGATGTTAAAGCTCCCGGCGGGTGATGGTAAGCCCTGAGGCCGTTTAAGCCACACCGGGCGATGTTAGGGCCCGGCTCCATGTCCTTAAACCCGCGATTCCAGCGGGAGAAGTCGCCGTTGCGGAGCTCGGAAAAGCGGTCTCCCGCCAGGGAACTGCAAGCTCCCGATGTTCCCGTCCCGGTGCCTCCGAACTCCAAAAGTCGGGTCGCAGCCGCACGCCACCACAGCTCTTCCCGATCCGAAGTTGGCCAGCTCCGCAATGTCAGTTCCGCAGGCTGGAGCCCCCAGGTTAGTCCCGGCCGGAGTTCGCCGCCGGCTCCACGATGTTAGGCCCAACGACATCCGAGACCAGACAGGGAATAGTCGGGTCCCCGCACAGGGAAGAGATTTAAACGGTTTCCCCCACAGCCCCCCTATCACACCCCACATATACACAGCTAAAACAAATTATAAAAACTAACTCAAGACATACATTTAACAAGACAAAAATAAAAAAAGACAGACGACTGTAGTGGAGCCGCTGCCGTTAGGCGCCGCCACTAACTTCTCTAACCCCTTCCAAACCACTCCAAACCTCTCGAAACCCCTCGAAACACCTCGAAACCCTCCAAAACCGTCTAACGACACTATACCCCTCTAAAACACTGTAAAGCCCTCTAAACTCCTCTATGCCCTCTAAATCCCTGTAAATCACTCTAAACCGCCCCAAACCCCTCTAAACCCCTCCAAACCACTCCAAACCTCTCGAACCACTCGAAACCCCTCGAAACCCTTCAAAACCGTTTAACGACACTGTACCCCTCTAAATCCCACAACTGCCCTCCAAACCCCTCGAAAGCCCACTAAACCCCTCTAAACCACTCTTAACACTTCTAAGCCCCCCTAAGCTCCTCTGACCCCCTCTAAACAACTCCCAGCCCCACTAAACCCCTACAAACCACTCGAAACCCTTCTGGCCGCCTCTACCCACCTCGAAATCCCGCTGAACCCCTCTAAACCCCTCTAATATATTAATTCCTCTAAATCCCTCTAAACACCTTAAATCCACTCGAAATCCATTGAAACCCCTTTGAACCCCTCTAAACACTCTAAAGCTCTCTGAACCCCTCTAAACCCCTGTAAGACCCGCTAAATCCCTGTAATACCCTCTAAATCCCTCAAAGCCCATCTAAACTTCTGTAATCCCCTCTAAACCCCTCAAAGCCGATCTAGCCCTCTAAACCCGTCAAAACCCCTCTAAACCCCCCGAAACACCTCGAAACCCCTCGACACACATTTAACCCTCCTCATATCCCTATTTCCCTCTAACACCCCACTAAACCCTTCTAACACCCTCTAAACACATCTAAACCCCTCGAACCACTTCGACCACCCTCTAAACCCTGCTGAAATTCTAATCCTCTCAAAATCTCTCTAAACCCCTCTAAAACCTTCTAACCCACTCTAACCCCCTCGGAACCCCTCTAAACACGTCTACGCTCCTTTACACCTCTTTAACACCCATGTATCTATGTATCTATGTAAACCCCTCATAACACCTCTAAGCCACTCTAAAGCCCTCTAAACCCGTTTAACCCATCGAAACCGCCCCCAAACCCCTCTAAACCCCTCTAAACATCTCCAAACCCCTCTAAAACACTAAATAACTCTAACCTCCTCTAAACCCCTCTAAAGGCCTCTAAAGCCCTCTATAGCCCTCTAAACTCTCTAAACCTTTCTAAACCTTCAAAACCATTCAAAACCCCCTCTAAACCACTCTAACCCTCTCCAAACCCCTATTGAACCCCTCTAAAACCGTGTAAATCCCCCTAAACACCTCCAAACCTGTCTAAACCCAAACACCTCTAAACCCATGGAAACCTTCTAAATTCCTCGAAACCCCTCTAAAACTCTCAAACCACAGTATACTTCTCTAAACACCTCTAAACCCCTCGAACCCCATCTAATGCCATCTAAAACGCTCTAAATCTCTTCTAAAGCCCTCTAAACACATCAAAGGCCCTCTAAACCCCCTCGAAATCCATCTAAACATCTATACACCCCTCTAAACCTATTTTAACACCAGGAAATCCCTTTAATCCACGACACACACATATAAATATCCCTCTAAACCCCTCTAAACCTCTCGAAACCTTTCAAGACCCTCTAACCCCCTATACATTCTTATAAACCCCTCGAACCCCCTCTGACGCCCCTTTAAACCCATCTATATTCTTCTAACACTCTCGAATCCCTTCTAAACCCCTCTAAATCTTTCGAAACACATTTAAACACGTCTAGACACCTCTAAACCATTCTAAGCCCCTCTAAGCCCATCTGAACCCCTCTAAACACGTCTAAGCCCCTTTGAACCTCGCAACCCATCTAATCCCCTCTAACCTCTACTAAACCCCTCTAAAACAGCCTTACCACCTCTAGCCCCCTCTAACTCCCTTCAACGCCGTCTAAACACCTATAACCCCCTCGAAACCCCTCTGCCCACTTGTAAATCCCTCTTAAGGGGGCGTTGCTCTGGCAGCAGCCATGTCATGCAGCTCGTCAGTTTTTCAACTTTTTTTATTTGTTTTGTATGTTTTAAAGTATGTATTTAATGTTTATTTGTGTGTTTTATGTGGGGGGTGGTGTGGGGGGGGGGGGGTAAGGGGGAACCGCTTCGGTCGCCTCCTCCACGGAGAGGCGAGATTTTCCAGGTCGCCTCCCCCGTGGCCTAACATCAAGGATCGACGCGGCCTTTCCCGGAGACGAGCCCGGGGCTTCAGCGGCGGGCGCAGCGTGGACTCTCGGCGTGGAGCTGGGGAACCCTCGCTGGGGCTCGCTGGAGGGGAGCGTTCCGTTTCGCTGGCCCGGGTCAGCCGGCAGCCTGAAGTCGCAGCCTGAAGTCGCGGTCTGCAGAGCTCCAGCTGGTGCGGCGTCTACAGCCCGGGATCTCACGTTGGAGACCCGGGGGAAGAAGAGTCCATCACTGCCGGCCCGCGGCCAACTTCTACCGCGGGTCCGGCATGGACTTACCATCACCCCTGGAGGGGAGCTTCGACCGCCGGCCCTGCAGTCTACGGTGCTTCTGGCTGCGGCGGGGACTTTAAATCTTGACCGCCGGCCTGCGGCCTACAACAACTTAAAGCCGCGGTCTCCGGTGAGGAAGAGCCGATCCTGGACTGACTCTGGACTCTGGTCCTGACCACGGGGGGGAAATGGAGGAGGGCTGGCCAAAATTTGTGCCTTCCACCACAGTGATGAATGCTGTGGTGGATGTTTGTGTTACAGTTTTATTGTGGTTGTGTGTTCTTTATTATTGTATCGCTGCAGACAACCCAAATTTCCACCAGCCTGGCTGTGTGGCAATAAATTATATCTAATCTAATCTAATGTCTTAACCACTCTAAACCTCTCTTCACCGCTCTAAAACCCTCGAAAGCCCTTTACACACCTTTAAACCACTAAAGCCCTCTAAATACCTTTAGATCACTCTAAAACCCTCGAAACTTCTCTTAACCCTTCTAAAACGCTCTAAACCACTCTAAACCCCTCTAACCCCTTCTAATCCCTCTAAAGCACAACCCCTCAGAATCACTAATCCGCTCTGAACACATCTAAAAACCTCTAAAGCGCTTTAAACACATCAAAACCCCGCTAAACAGATCTAACCCCATAATAAACCCAGCGAAAGCACTCTAAACCCAGTTAAACACTTCTAAACTCCACATAACCCCCACAACCCCCCTCTATATGTCTCTAAACCGCCCTGAGTCCCACTAAATATCTCTAAACCCTTCTAAACACCCTCAAAACAATATAAGCCCCTCTAAACCCCTGTACATCCCCGAACCCTCTCTAAACCCCACGAAACACATCTAAGTCCCTCTAGCCCTCTAAACTCCTCTAAACCCTTCTAACACTCCTCTAAACCCTTCTAAACCCTGAAGATAAAATGATTAGTTAAAACAAATGTAGGTCCCTTGCGGTCAGTAGCAGGTGCATTGATCATGGGGAGCAATGACATGGCAGACCAATTGAATAACTACGTTGGTTCTGTCTTCATAAAGAAGACATAAATAATCTGCCGAAATAGCAGGGGACCGGGGGTCAAATGAGATGGAGGAACAGAGTGAAATCCAGGTTAGCCGGGAAATGGTGGTAGGTAAATTGAATGGAGTAAAGGCCGATAAATCCACAGGGCCAGATAGGCTGCATCCCACAGTACTTAAGGTAGTAGCCCCAGAAATAGTGGATGCATTAGTGATAAATTTTCAAAACTCTTTAGATTCGGGCGTAGTTCCTGAGGATTGGAGAGTAGCTAATGTAACACCACTTTTAAGAAGGGAGGGAGAGAGAAAACAGGGAATTACAGACCAGTTAGTCTAACGTCGGTAGTGGAGAAATGCTAGAGTCAATTATTAAAGATGGGATAGCAGCACATTTGGAAAGTAGTGAAATCATTGGACAAAGTCAGCATTGATTTATGAAAGGTAAATCATGTCTGACGAATCTTATATAATTTTTCGAGGATATAACCAGTAGAGTGGATAAGGGAGAACCAGTGGATGTGTTATATCTGGATTTTCAGAAGGCTTTCGACAGTCCCAAAGACGAGATTAGTATACAAACTTAAAGCACACGGTATTGGTGGTTCAGTATTGATGTGGATAGAGAGCTGGCAGGCAGACAGGATGCAAAGAGTAGGAGTAAACGGGTCCTTTTCAGAACGGCAAGGCTCAGTGCTTGGACCCCAGCTATTTACAATATATATTAATGATTTGGACGAGGGAATTGAATGCAACATCTCCAAGTTTGCGGATGACACGAAGCTGGGGGGGGGGGGGGGGGCAGTGTTAGATGTGAGGAGGATGCTAGCAGGCTGCAAGGTGAAATGGATAGGCTGGGTGAGTGGACAAATGCATGGAAGATGCAGTATAATGTAGATAAATGTGAGGTTATCCACTGGTGGCAAAACAGGAAAGTAGACATTTATCTGCATGGTGGCCGAATAGGAAAAGGGGAGATGCAACGAGACATGGGTGTCATGGTACACCAGTTATTGAAAGTAGGCATGCAGGTGCAGCAGGCAGTGAAGAATGCGAATGGTATGTTAGCATTCATAGCAAAGTGATTTGAGTATAGGAGCAGGGAGTTTCTACTGCAGTTGTACAAGGTCTTTGTGAGACCATACCTGGAGCATTGCGTACAGTTTCGGTCTCGTAATCTGAGTAAATGCATTATTGCCATAGAGGGAGTGCAGATAAGGTTCACCAGACTGATTCCTGGGATGTCAGGACTTTCATATGAAGAAAGACAGGACAAACTCGGCTTGTACTCGCTAGAATTTAGAAGATTGGGGGAGGATCTTATAGAAACTTACAAACTTCTTAAGGGGTTGGACAGGCTAGATGTAGGAAGATTGTTCCCGATGTTGGCGAAGTCCAGAACAAGGGGTCACAGTTTAAGGATACGGGGGAAATCATTTAGGACCGAGATGAGAAAAACATTTTTTTCACACTGAGAGTGGAGAATCTCTGGAATTCTCTGCCACAGAAGGTAGTTGAGGCCAGTAGCTATATTTAATAGTGAGTTAGATGTGGCACTACTGGCTAAAAGGATCAGGGGGTATGGAGAGAAGGCAGGTACGGGATATTGAGTTGGATGATCAGCCATGACTATATTGAATGGCGGTGCAGGCTCGAAGGACCGAATGGCCTACTCCTGCACCTATTTTCTATGTTTCTATGGTTCTAAATCCCCCTAAACCCTCTAAACCCTTCTGAAACTCTTTAAACCCTCTAAAGCTACGTAAACCCCTCTAACCACCTCTAAAGCCCTCTAAACGCCTCAAGAACACCTCTAACCCCTCTAAACCATTCAGAACCCCTGTAAACCCCTCCAACACCTTCTAACGCCCAGGAAACCCTCTAAACCCATCGAAACCCCTCTAAAGCCATCACAGCACACTATACCACTATAAACACCTCTACACCCCTCGAAACCTTTCCAAAGCCCTCTAAACGCTCTAACCCCTCTAAAGCCCTCTAAAAACCTCTAAAGCCCTCTAAACCCCTCTAAATTCCTCTAAACAACTCTAAGCCTCTCTAAACCCCTCACGAACACTCTAATCCCCTCTAAACACTTATCAACACATGGTAATGCCTCTAGTTCCCTACAAACACATATAAATACCTCTAATCACCTCTAAATACCTCTAATCACCTCTAGTTCCGGAAGTGGCGGCGCTGGGAACGGCTGCGGCTACCCTGCAGTCCGTTTATCTTTACTTTTTTGTGTTTTTTTTTTGTTTTGTTTTTTCGTTTTGTCTAGTTGCGTTTTTGGTTTTTAGGTTGCGTTTATGCGGGGGGGGTGGTGGGTTGAAACGGGGTTTGCTGTCTCTCTCTTGGGGGGAATTCGACTTTTACGTCGTATCCCCCCTCTCTGCCTCCGTCTGCGCTGAGGCCTAATGGCGGAGCTGGCGACCTCGGGACTCCGGAGGCAGCCTGTCAGGACTCGCCCTGGGCTCGCTCCCGTGAGGGCGGCCCAGCTCGGGGCTGGAACTGCGCTCCTGTGAGGACGGCCTGGCGAGGGGCCGAGACTCTCCCGTGAGGGGCTGTGGCACTCCCGTCGGAATGGACCAGCCCGAGGGTGGAACGGCACTCCCGTCGGTGTGGCCCAGCCCGAGGGAGGGACGGCATTCCCGTCGGAGTGGCCCAGCCCGAGGGAGGAACGGAACTCCCGTCGGAGTGGCCCAGCCCGAGGGAGGAACGGTATTCACGTGAGGGCGATCCGGCTCGGGACTGGAACGGTGCTCCGGTGGCTGGGACGGCGTTCTGGCGGCGGTGACCTGGGTCCAAGGTTGAGCCGCGGCCAGCGGCTGCGTCCGTTGGACTGGAGGGCGGCAGCTTCGACCACCCCGGGCCGCGGTGTTTGAGCCGGCCCGTTGCGGGGTTCGGTGAGCCGCGGGACTGTTTGTACCATCGCCCGGTGGGGAATCCCCTCAGCGGAGAGGGAGAAGAGGAGGGAAGAGACTGCAGCCCTAAGATTGTTGCCTCCACCACAGTGAGGAGGTGCTTGGAGGACTCACTGTGGTGGTGTTAATTTGTGTTTATTGTTGTTATTATTGTATGATGTATGTATGACTGCAGGCACGAAATTTCGTTCAGACCGTAAGGTCTGAATGACAATAAAGGCATTCAATTCAATTCAATTCAATTCAATTAAACCTCTCGAAACCTTTGGAAACACTCTAACCCCCTCTATATCAATCGAACACACTCGAAACCCCTCTAACGCACTCTAAACCCCTCTAAATCCTTCTAACACTCTCGAATCCCCACTAAATCCCACTAAATCATTCTAAAACCCCCTCTAAACCCCCTCTAAACCCCCTCTAAACACCTCTAATCCCTTCTAAGTCCATCTAAGACGCTCTGAAGCCCTCTAAACACGTCTAAACCCCTTTGAACCTCTCAACACATCTAATCCCCTCTAACCCCTCCACCAACTTCTAAACCCCTCTTAAACTCTCTAAACCGCTCCACCGCTCCAAACCTCTCAAAAACCCGTTATGCACTCTAAACATATCTAAACCCCTCTAAAGGACTCTAAACCCCTCTAAACTCCACGAAATTCATCTAACGCCCTCTAAACCAAACGCTTCTAAGCCCCTCTAACCACCACTAAACCCCTATAAACCCCTCTAATAAGCTTTAAACCTCCCGAAAACCAACTAACGTTCTCAAAACACCTTTAAGCACCTCTATCCCATCTAAATCACTGCAAACCCCTCCAAACTTCCTTAAACCACTCCAAAACCCTTGAAACCACTCTAAAACTCTCTAACCCCACTATACCACTCTAAATCCATCGAAACCCCTCGAAATCCCTCTAAAGCCCTCTAAACCCCTATATACCCTCCTAACACCCTCTAAAATCCTCTAGACCCCTCTGTCTCTCTAAGCGCCTCTGAAACCCTCTAAATCCCTCTAAACCCCTCTATATCCCTCGAAACACCTTTAAACCATTCTAAATCCATCTAAACCCCATTCAAACATCTCTATACCACGTTAAACCCCTTTAGACCCTCTAATCCCCTATACAGTACTCTAAACCCCTCTAACCCTCCCCCCAAAACCGTTCTAAACCCCTCTAAACTCCTCTAAAACACTCTAACGCCATCTAAACACCTATACACCGCTCTATCCCTTCTGAACCCCTCGAACCCCCTCTAGCCCCCGTTAAACCCCCCCAACCCCCTCAAGGCCCATATAAACCCCTCTAACCCCCGCTAACCGCCTCTACTCACCTCTAAACCCGTTAACACCTCTAAACCCATTTAAACCGCTCTAAACCTCTCTAAATCAGACTGATTCCTGGGATGCCAGGACTTTCATATGATAAAAGACTGGATAGACTCGGTTTGTACTCGCTAGAATTTAGAAGATTGAGGGGGATCTTATAGAAACGTACAAAATTATTAAGGGGTTGGACAGGCTAGATGCAGGAAGATTGTTCCCGATGTTGGGGGAGTCCAGAACAAGGGGTCACAGTTTAAGGATAAGGGGGCAATCTTTTAGGACCGAGATGAGGAAAACTTTTTTCACACAGAGAGTGGTGAATCTCTGGAATTCTCTGCCGCAGAAGGTAGTTGAGGTCAGTTCATTGGCTATATTTAAGAGATAGTTAGATGTTGCCCTTGTGGCTAAAGGGATCAGGGGGTATGGAGAGAAGGCAGGTACAGGATACTGAGTTGGATTATCAGCCATGATCATATTGAATGGCGGTGAGGCTCGAACGGCCGAACGGCCTACTCCTGCAGCTATTTTCTATGTTTCTATGTTTCTAAATTACTCGAAACACCTTTAAATCCCTCTAAACACATCCAAAGCACTCTATTAACCTCTAAACTCCTCTAAAACCCAATAAAGCCCTCTAAACACCTCTAAACACCTCTATCCCATCTAAACCACTGCAAACCCCTCCCAACCCCTCTAAACCACTCGAAATCCTGCTAAAACCCTCCAACCGTACTATAACACACTATACCGCTCAAAAACCCTCGAAACCCCTCGAAAGCCATCTAAAGCCCTCTAAAACCACGTAAACCCTTCTAAAACCCTCTAAACCCCTCAATAGCTCAATATGGAGGCGCTGGCTTAACAGCTGCGGCCCACCTGCAGTCCGTCTGTTTTTTTTTTCTTTCGTTTTGTTACTTGTCATGTTTTAGTTAATTTTGTTTTATTAAGTTGTGTATGTGTGTGGGTGGGGTGGGAGAAACATGCTTTGGTCTCTTCCTTCGGGGAATGCGACTTATTCTTCGGTCGTATTCCACGTCCCCGTCTGCGCCGAGGCCTAATGGCGGAGCTGGCGGCACCGAAGCTGTAGCGGCGGCAGCGGCAGCGGCAGCGGCAGCGGCAGCGGGAGCGGCAGCGGCAGCGGAGACCCGACTCGGCCCTGAAGCTGTGGCGGCGGCAGCAGCAGCGGTGCCCCGAATCGGTCCTGGACCTGTGGCGGCGGCAGCGGCAGCGGACCACCGACTCGGTCCTGGAGCTGTAGCGGCGGCAGCGGCAGCAGCTGCGGTAGCGGAGACCTGACTCGGCCCTGGAGCTGTGGCGGCGGCAGCAGCAGCGGAGCACCGACTCGGCCCTGGAGCTGTGGCGGCGGCAGCGGCAGCGGAGCGCCGACTCGGCCCTGGAGCTGTGGCGGCGGCAGCGGCAGCAGCAGCGGTAGCGGAGACCCGACTCGGCCCCGAAGCTGTGGCGGAGGCGGCGGAGACCTGACTCGGTGCCGAAGCTGTGGCGGAGGCAGCGACCACCCGCGGAATTTGAACCGTCGCCTCGGCGCAGAGGGAGGACAAAGAGGGAAGAGACAGATTCTTTAAGATGTTGCCTTCCACCACAGTGAGGAGGTGTTTGGTGAACTCACTGTGGTGGATGTTAAATTTGTGTTGATTGTGTGTTTTTGTCATTTTTAAAATTATATGTATGACTGCAGGGAAACAAAATTTCGTTCAGACCGAAAGGTCTGAATGACAATTAAACGAATCTAATCTAATCTAGTCTAATCTAATCTAATCTAAACACGTCTATCCCTCTAACCACATCTAAACCCGTCTAAACCCCTCGATCCACCTCTAGCCCCCTCTAAACCCCTCCAACCCCTCCGAACCATCTAACCCCTATAACACCCTCTAACCACCGCTACTCACCTCTAATTCGCTGTTAACCACTCTAAACCCCTATAAACCGCTCTAAACCCCTCTAAATCCATCTAAATCCCTCGAGACACCTTTAAAACATTTTAAATCCGTCTAAATCCCTTTAAACCTCTCTATACCCCGTTAAACCCCTCTAGACACTCAAAACCCCTATAAAGTACTCTAAACCCCTCCAACCCCCCCCCCCAACCGTTATAAACCCCTCTAAACCCCTCTAACGTCCTCTAACACCTATAAATCCGGCTATCCCCTCTAAACCCCTCTAAACCACTCGAAACGATCTGAGCCCCTTTAAATCCCTTTATACCCCCCTAAGCCGCTCTAACCGCCTAAACCCTTCAAAAACCCTTCTAAACCCCTCAAAACCCCATCTAAACCCATCGAAGCCCCTCTAAGCCCATCTTGCCTTCTAAACCCCTCAAAATTAATCTGAAACCATCGAAACCACTCTAAACCCTACTTTATGTCTCTAACACTCTCTAACCCACTATAAACCCATCTAAACCCCTCCAAGACACTTTAAACCCCTCTAAACCATTCGAACAGTATCTAACCCGCTCGAAACTCCTCGAACCAGCTCGAAATTATTCGAAAACATTCGAAACCTCTGTAAACTGCACCAACACTCTAAACCCCTATAAATCCATCCAGCCCCATCTAAACAACCCCTGTAAAACCCTTTAAACCCCATCAAAACTTATTTAACCACTCTATACCCCTCAAATGTCCAGGCTTAAGAACAGCTTCGCACAGGAAGGAGCTTCAGATGCTGGTTTCAACCGAAGATAGACATAAAATGCTGGAGTAACCCAGCGTGAGAGACATCATCTCTTGAGAAAAGTGTCTCGAAATGTGTGGGGATCGCATGTCCGCACTGGTCCAAACACATTATCTATGTCCTACACCCACAGGGGACAACTTACATTTAAATCTATTTATCTCGTACATATGCGTCTTTGGAGTTTGGAAGGAAACCGAAGATGTCGGAGAAAATCCACGCGGTCAGGCGGAGAACGTACAAACTCCGCACATACAGCACCCTTGGTCGGTATTGAACCCGCTTCTCTGGTGCTGTAAAAGGCAGCACTCTACCGCTGTGCCACCGTGCTGGTTAGCTTTAGCTGAGAAGCACAGATATAACATATGTGGTCACAAAAAGCTGGAGTAACAGCGGGCGGCAAGCATCTCTGGAGAAAATCCACGAGGTCACGGGGAGAACGTACAAACCGTGCAGACGGCGGCCGTGGTCGGAATCGAACCCGGGTCTCTGAACGTGAGGCAGCAACTCTATTGCTCTCCCTCTGTTTACTGGCGCTTTCCCCTAATTTCCGATTTACTGGTGTCATCTCCTAAATCCCCATTTGCTGGTGTCCTCCCTGATTCACCATTTAATGCTGCGCTCCCGATTTATGAGTGCCCTCCCCTAAATCCCCATTTACTGAGGCTTGCTCTTTTTGCACCAGGCTCGCAGCTTATGCGCCTGGCTCGCAGTTTACAGACAAGGCTCGCACATTGCGCACCAGCTTCGCACTTTTCGGACCAGGCTGGCTTTTTTTGCAGAACAGGCTCGCACGTTGCGCAACAGCTCGCACTTTTCGGACCAGTCTCCCACTTTTTTTGCGCCACTATCGCAGTTTTCGCGCAAGGATCGCAGTTTTCGCACCAGACTCGCAATGTTAGCACCAGGCTCGCATTTTTTGCTCTTGTGTCGCAGTTTTCGCACCAGGATCGCACTGTTCGTACCATGCTCGCTCTTTTCGTACCAGGCTCGTACTTTTCTCACCAGTCTGGCATTTTGCGCAGGCGCCTCGTATTTTTCGCAAAATCCTCGCAATTTTCGCACCAGCCTCTCAGTTTTCGTGCAAGGCTCGCACATTTCGAAACCCTCTAAACCCCATCTGAAACACTCCAAACCTCTTTAATCCTCTCAGATCCATTCTTAACCCGTCTGGCCACCTCAAAACATCGTCAAACCCCTACAAACACCTCTAACCCCCATCTGAACCCCTCTAAATCACTCAATACCCCATCTAAACCTCTCTAAACTCTCTAATCCCTCTGAACTCCTCTGAACCCTACACACCTCTAATCCCCAGTAAACCCCTCTGAACGCCTCGGAACCCATCTAAATCTCTCCAAACGCCCTCCAAACTCCTCTAGCCCCCTCTGAACCGTTCTGAACCCCTCCAAATCACTCTAAACCACTCAGAACCCAAGATATCCCCTCAAAAGCCATGTAAACTCCTGCGAACCACTGTAAATCATTCTAACCCCATCTACACCCATTTGAACTCCACTGAACCCCTCTAAACCGTTCGAAACACCCCGCAATCCCTCTAAACATCTATAAACCTTTAAACCGCTCTAAACCCTTCTATATCCCTCTGAACCCTTCTACCCCTTCTAAGCCTGTCTAAACCCCTCTAAACACCTCCAGAACCCTGTAAACCCCTCTAACTCCTCGACACCTCTCTCCAATCTCCTCAATAACATATACAAATCACTCTAAACAACTCGAAATCCCTGTAAACCCCTCAAAACCACACTAAACCTTTTTAACCCCATCGAAACCCCACTAATCCACTGTAAACCCCTCTAAAAACTCTAACCCATCTAAACCCCTCTGAACACCACCATTACCCTCTAAACCCCATCCAATCTCCTCTAAACACTTCTACCACCTCTAAAACCCTCGACACTACTCCATACACCTCCAAAGCCATCTAAACCCCTCTAAGCCCCTCTCACCTCCAAGCCCCTCCAAACCATCTAAACCCCTCTAAACCCATCTAAAGTCCTGTAAACCTCCCTAAACCACATTACACCTTTCTAAACGCATTGACACCCCTCTAAAGCACTGTAAACCCCTCTAAACCTTCTAACCCCTTTAAACCCCTCTGAACACCACCAAACCCATCTAAACCCCTCCAAACCTCTCTAAACCCCTCCGAACCCCTCTAAATACATGTATCCCCTCTAAACCCCTCGAAACTACTCCAGACACCTCTAAACCCATCTAAAACCCTCTAAGCCCCTCTAAACACCTTCAAACCCCTCCAAACCACTCTAACCCCTCTAAACCCCTCCAAATCACTGTAGACCCATGTACATCCATTGAAGCACCTCTAAAACCCCCAAACCCCTCTAACTCCATAAAAATACATCTAAACACCTCTAAGCACATGTAAGCCCCCGTAAACCTCTGTAAACATCTTTAACCCCTTTAAACCCCTCAACACCACTGTAAACCCCGCTAAACCTTGCCAACCACACTTAACCGCTCAAACCCCCTGTATAACCATATAACCATATAACAATTACAACACGGAAACAGAGCCTCGGCCCTACAATTCCGTGCCGAACAATTATTTCCCCTCGTCCCATCTACCTGCACTCAGACCATAACCCTCCATTCCTTTCCCATCCATATACCTATCCAATTTATTTTTAAATGATAAAATCGAACCTGCCTCCACCTCTTCCACTGGGAGCTCATTCCACACAGCTACCACTCTCTGAGGAAAGAAGTTGCCCCTCATGTTACTCCTAAACTTATGTCCCTTAATTATGAAGTCATGTAGTCTTGTTTGAATCTTTCATAGAAACATAGAAACATAGAAAATAAGTGCAGGAGTAGGCCATTCAGCCCTTCGAGCCTGCACCGCCATTCAATATGATCATGGCTGATCATCCAACTTCATGGTGGGTGACTTTAATTTCCCCAATATTGACTGGGACTTGGTAAATGCCAAGGGCTTAGACATAGCAGAATTTGTTAGATATATCCAAGAGGGTTTCTTGAAACAGTATGTGTCGAGTCAAATGGGAGAAGGGAACATACTGGACCTTGCGTTGGGAATTGAGTCTGGCCAGGTGACTGGTCTTTCAGTGGAAGGGTATTTTCGAATAGTGATCACAACTCCATAAGTTCTAAGATTTTACTTCGGAGTCACGTGAGTGACTACGTGAAGAACCCCGCCAGGACGCATGCGTGTCATATCGCTACACGCATTGCAATGAGTCACAGCAGGGGGAACGACGTTCCCCTTAGCGGCAGAATTTAAAAGCCGGGAACAGCAGGTAAGGAGACTCTGCGTTCTTTCCACTTACTTTATCACAGGTGGAGTCATGGACAGATCCAGGAAAAACAAGAAGGCTGCGAAAAAGCTGGCGGGAGAGAACCGCGGAGTTGCGGGCAGCCAGCAGCGGCCAACGGCACACCAATCTCCCTTAATGGGAACAGCTGTGCCCGACTTCGCCCCCGCACCGGCCAAATCAACACCACGGCCGGGCGGTAAAGCTAAGCAAAAAAACTGACAGAGTCGTTGACTCCGATGAGTCCGACTTTGAACAGCCGCAAGCGGCCAGTGCCCGTGAGCATTGGGGCCGGTTGGAGCGGCTTGAGGAGCAGCCGCGAGCGGCCAGTGCCCAAGAGCATTGGAGCTGGTTGGAGCGGCTTGAGGAACAGGAGCAGCCGCGAGCGGCCAGTGCCCGAGAGCATTGGAGCCAGTTGGAGCGGCTGTTGGAGCAAATACTCCAAAGTGGCAGGCTCCGGGAGATGGAGACTAGTCACAGTGGGCAGCTAGTAAGTCCTACAGCAGTACCTCTTGTATGGCTGCACAGTGCTTCTCCCTCATCAGAGCGGAGTACGGGGTGTCAATTCTGGGCTGACGATGAAGAGTGTGCAGAACATACTCCTAGTGTGCATGGGGTGCAAGAAAACCTATTGGATATGGTGTCCCAGTTCATTCAACCTGACCAAACTGGCCAAAACCTGGAACCTAAAATAGCTGCAGGTATCGACTACATGTCATTCAATCAGCTACAAGGACAGGCATTATTGGACACCACAGCAAGACACGTACCGCCAGGGAACTGCAAATCACTGAATGTTCCCAGTGTCAACCAGTGTATTTGGAAACATGTCGGAGCATCTATCAGAGCCAGGGACTTGAAACTACAGAAAGTTCTGAAAGTCCTAACAGCAGGAATTACGGCTTTCGCCCGCACAATAAACGAAAAAGACATGACACAAGATTACCAGGATGCACTGGCTTTATTTTGCAACTCCCAATACGAGTTAAATAGTATTAGGAAGAGTGCCATCCAGCCGGCTTTAGACCCCAAATTTGCAGGCCTGTGCAAACCTGGAACCTCCAAACCACCAATATTACTATTTGGAGGTGATTTATCCAAACAGGTAAAAGAACTTAACAAGAGGCTAAAACCCTGGGGCTCATTAAAGCAACGTCTAAAAACTACTTCGGCCAGAAACAGCACCCCTACGCACCCACCAGTCGGACAAGACAAACTGGTGAAAGCTCGAAGGCCAGGTACACTCAACATCGGTCTTTCTTAGGCCATGGCCCAGACCGGCCTTCCTGGAAAATGCACAAACCCCAACACCGACCCAACTACAGACCCAGACACCGGCACCTCAACGTCCACGGAGGATACCGAAAAAGTAATAAACCTACCACTGGTAACCATGGAGGTAGGTGGGTCTGGTTCCTTACGAATTGAAGGGAGCATGGAGGTTGGTGGGAGATTACACTTCTATCTGGATGCATGGAATGAGTTAACTACCGACACTTATATTTTAAGCAGTATCCAGGGTTATACCATAGAATTTATACAAAAACATAACCCTCCAGTTCAGCATGTACCGAATGTTCGTGCTTACAGGCAAAGAAAAATCAAAAGCACACGCTGAACTACAGCGGCTTTATAAAAAAGGAGTAATTGAGAAAACCCAACACGAATCACAGGAATTCGTGTCCAACATCTTTATAAAAAAACAAGAATGATGGTGGTTGCCGCATCATCATAGATTTGACTAATTTGAATACTTTTGTACTATATATTCATTTCAAGATGGAAACCTTTGTTACTGCTAAGCAATTGATTTCCAAAGGTTACTACATGGCAAGCATCGATTTAAAAGATGCTTACTATACAGTACGCATAAGAGGTGACCACAGATGTTATTTAAAATTCAACTGGATGGGTCAGCTCTGGCAGTACAGGGCACTTCCTAATGGCCTAACATCCGCCCCCAGGCTGTTCATTAAAATTTTGAAACCAGCCCTAGCGTTTCTGCGGAAACAAAAACACATGGTAATGGCATATCTAGATGACATACTTATTGTGGGCAAAACTTTGGAATTGGCTACACAAACGGTAACAGCCACAAAACAATTATTTGAAAAACTGGGGTTTATCATCCATCCAGTTAAATCTAAATTAACGCCTTCAACCACAATGGATTATCTGGGATTCACCATTAACTCAGTTCACATGTCAATTACTTTGCCGAAAGAAAAGGTTACAGCCTTAATAGAGGCTTGCAGCAAAATCATTGACATCACTAAACCATCCATCAGACTGGTAGCAATAATAATTGGCAAAATAGTGGCTGCGTTTCCAGCCACACAATTCGGACCTTTACATTATCAAAATTTACAGAGGGCTAAAATACGAGCACTCAAAATTAATGGTGGTCATTTTGACAGACCAATGAAACTACCAACAGAGGCCATAATGGAACTAAAATGGTGGAAAGATAACATTAGGCATTGTTCCAATCCAATCATTATCAGCAACCCGTCTATGGTACTATAAACTGATGCCAGTGCACTTGGTTGGGGTGCTACCAATTCCATCTCCAGCTGTGGAGGGAGATGGAATGCACAGGAGGCATCATTATTACAAACACTGGGCATAAACTGCCTGGAAATGTTAAGTGCATTCCATGGCCTTAAGTCATATTGTTCTGGGTTATATCACCAGCATGTTAGACTACAAATTGACAACACCACCGTGGTAGCATATATCAACCATATGGGTGGAAACAAATCGACATCATGTGACAATCTGGCCAACACAATTTGGCAATGGTGTATCCAGAGAGATATTTGGATATCAGCTACCTACTTACCAGGTAAACTAAATTTAGTGGCAGACACCAGGTCACGCAAATTCAATGAAAACACCGAATGGATGTTGGATACAAATGTATTTGCTGAAATTACAGCACAGTATGGAACACCAGATATCGATCTATTCGCATCCAGGCTCAATCACCAGTTATCGAACTATGTTACATGGGAACCAGACCCTGGGGCAGCGGCAACAGATGCATTTTCGCTGCATTGGGGGAAATTGTTTATTTAGGCATTCCCTCCTTTCTGCCTCATCAGTCGGGTATTAAGGAAAATACAGCAAGACTCTGCATCTGGTATTTGATAGTACCCGATTGGCCTACTCAACCATGGTTCCCGGTGATACTCGACATGGTATTAGAACCATGCATCACCATCCATCATAGACCTAATTTACTGGTTCATCCCGTAACAAGGGAAAGTCACCCATGTCATAATTATATAAACCTATTAATTTGTAGAGTTTGAAAGCACCTCTACTACACCTGGGACTGACGGACCGAACAGTGGATATTATTTCAGCGGCCCACAGGCAGTCCACCAAAAAACAATACTTGGTGTACATCAAGAAATGGGAAATGTACTGTCACAACAATAACATCATCCTCAGATCTATGAACATCCCGTCTGTTCTGTAATTCCTGGCAAGCCTCCATTACGATGAGGGGCTCAGTCATAGTGCCATCAACTGCGCCAGAAGTGCTCTGTCAACATACCTGTGACAAGGAACAGAGCGGCATTCTGTTGGGACACACCCCCTGGTAACTAAACTCATGAGGGGCATTTTTAATGTTAATCCCCCAAGAACCAGGTACTCCCAAATATGGGATGTGAGCATTGTACTGACCATGTTAAGAAACTGGTCTCCAGCTACAGCTCTGTTCCTACAGAAACTGACTATGAAAACAGTCATGCTGATGGCCTTGGTCACGGCACAAAGGGTCCAGTCGCTACACAAACTAAGGCTGGACAACATGACTACTTAATCTGGAAATTTAACTTTTCACATCAATGAATTAGTCAAACAGAACAGACAGGGGTCAGCAGGCCTAAAAATAGAATTCAGGGCCTACCCGACAGATGATCGACTCTGTATTGTAACACACTTGCTATTATATATGAAGTATACTAAGGTCATCAGAGGCAAATAAATGGCACTTTTAATCAGCTACAAACAGCCACACAAAAAAGTGACAGTCCAGACCATCTCGAGATGGCTAAAACAGGACCTAATAAAGGCTGGAGTAGACACTAACATTTTAAAATCTCACTCCACCAGGGCTGCAGCTACATCGGCAGCTATGAAGTTGGATGTTCCTATGGACCAAATCCTCAAGACAGCAGGATGGTCAACGGAGAAAACTTTCCAACGATTTTATAACAAACCAGTAATTGAACCTGGAACATTTGCAGAAACAATTTTAAATTCTGTAATATAATTTTACCCCATAAATAGGGGCTATAATTTGGTGTTAATAAATTTATCGTTGGTTTTTCAATATCGTATTGATGTCTAATGATGTTAACACTATTCTCCCCATAATCAAGGCAGATGTGATGCATGGACTCGTTTCCACGGCATGAAATCACAGAGCTTTAAAATCTTCAAGTAGTCACTCACGTGACTCTGAAGTAAAATAGTAAGATTAAATGAGAACTTACCAGTTCGAAGTTTGATCGTTATTTTATGATCTCAATGGGAAAAGCTTGTCCACGTCAACTCTGTCTATCCCTCTCATCATTTTAAAGACCTCTATCTAGTCCCCCCTTAACCTTCTGCGCTCCAGAGAATAAAGACCTAACTTATTCAATCTTTCTCTGTAACTTAGTTGCTGAAACCCAGGCAGTATTCTATTAAATCTCCTCTGTACTCTCTCTATTTTGTTAACATCCTTCCTATAATTGGGCGACCAAAATAGTACACCATGCTCCAGAATTGGTCTCACCGATGCCTTGTACAATTTTAATATTATATCCCAACTTCTATACTCAATGTTCTGATTTATAAAGGCTAGCATACGAAAAGCTTTATTTACCACCCTATCTACATGAGATTCCACCTTCTGGGAACTATGCACAGTTATTCCTCGATCGCTCTGTTCAACTGCATTCCTCAATTCGCTACCATTTATCATGTACGTCCTATTTTGGTTTGTCCTGCCAAGATGTAGCATCTCACACTTGTCAGCATTAAATTCCATCTGCCATCTTTCAGCCCATTCTTCCAATTGGCCTACATCTCTCTGTAGACTTCGGAAATCTATTTTATTATCCACACCACCTATCTTAGTTTCTTCTGCATACTTACTAATCCAATTTACCACACATTCATCCAGATCATTGATGTACATGACAAACAACAGTGGACCCAACGCAGACCCCTGAAGCACCCCACTAGTCACCTGCCTCCAACCTGACAAACAGCCATTCATCATTACTCTCTGGCGTCTCCCATTCAGCCACTGTTGAATCAATCTTGATACTCCTGAAGTTATACACAACAATTGAACCTTCTTAACCAACCTTCCATGAGGAACCTTGTCAAATGTCTTAATAGAGCCCATATAGACATCCACTGCTTTACCCTCATCAATTTCCCTAGTAACCTCTTCAGCAAATTCAAGAAGATTAGTCATACAGGACCTACCAGGCACACATCCATGTTGACTGTTCCCAATCAGATCCTGTTTATCCAGATGCTTATATATATTATCTCTAAGTATCTTTTCCATTAATTTGCCCACCACTGAAGTCTAACCAATAGTTCGATAATTGCTAGGTTTACTCTTAGAACCCTTTTTAAACAATGGAACACCATGCGCAGTACGGCAATCCTCGGGCACTATTCCCGTTTCTAATGACATTTGAAATATTCTGTCATAGCCCCTGCTATTTCTACACTAACTTCCATCAATGTACAAGGGAATATCCTGTCAGTACCTGGAGACTTATCCACTTTTATATTTTTCAAAAGTGTCAGTACTTCTTTTTTTTGAATCTCATAATATCCATAGCTAATCTACTTGTTGCCCTTACCTCACATAATTCAATATCCTTCTCCTTGGTGAAACCGAAGAAAATAAATTGTTCACTATCTCCCCCATCTCTTCTGGCTCTGCAGATAGCTGTCCACTCTGTCTCTCTAATGGACCAATTTTATCCCTCGTGATCCTTTTGCTATTAATTAGCTGCAGACACGTTTTAGATTTACTTTCACATTACTTGCCAAAGCAATCTCATATCTTTTTTTAGCTTTTCTAATTTATTTCTTAATATTCTTTTTACATGCTTTAAACTCCTCAAGCACCTCATTCACTCCATGCTTCCTATAATTATTGTAGATCTCTCTCTTTTTCCGAACCAAGTGTCCAATTTCCCTTGAAGACCATGGCTCTTTCCAAGTATTACTCTTTCCTTTTTTTTTTTTTTTTTTTAATGTATTTATTAGAAGTAGACATATTATAAAATGTAATTACATATTATAGTTTAAAAAAAAATCATATATATCAGTCATACATTATTAAAATTTTCCATTATCAATTACTTCTGCTTCTAGTGTTTTTATTTTTTATAGAAAGAGGGAAAAAGAGAGGGTAGAAAGTTACAAATAAAAAAGAAAGAAAAAAAACACAACAGAAAAACAAGGGAGGTGGAGTGGGTTACCTGTAATACATCATTGGAGATAGGTTCGTAGGTAATAAAGTATAGCTTTTCATCTGTTCCTGAGTTCAAGTTTCAGTTGGGTCCTCGTGCTGTGCCAATCTATCCCTTCAGATAGTTAATGAATGGAGCCCAAATTTTATTGAAAAGATCTTGTTTGTCCATTAAGACAAGTCTAATTATTTCTAAGTATAGGGTCTCCGACATTTCCGTAATCCACATTTTAATTGTGGGGGTTGTAAGGCCTTTCCAAAATTTTAATATTAATTTTTTTCCGGTTATTATACTGTAGTTGAGGAAATTTATTTGGTTTGTTGTGAGTGTTAAGCTTTGTTCTGATATTCCAAGTATTATTAATTTTGTGTCTGGGTCCAGTTTTGTATTAATAACTTCTGAAGTTATTTCAAAAATATCAGTCCAGAAATGTTTAAGTTTTATACAGTTTGCAAACGTATGTGTTAAATTAGCCTCTAGATGTAGACATTTATCACAAATAGGAGAGATTTGTGGGAAGATTCTATTTAGTTTTATTTTAGAGTAGTGTAGTCTATGTAAGACCTTGAATTGTATTAAAGTATGTCTGGCATTTAATGAACATTGATGTATTTGTTGTAAACTTTCGTCCCACATAACTTTCGTGATAGGGTGACCTATTTCATTTTCCCATTTGTATCTATATGGTTCGGTCGGTGGTACCTCGTTGTTTAGTAGGGTGTTATAAATATAAGCTATTAGTTTTTCAGTATTAGGATGCTTGTTCAGGCATTCATCAATAATTTCTGATTCCCTATGCCTGTAGACGTGTATTAGATTTAACATAATCTCTAATTTGTAGATATCTGAAGAAATTATTTGAGTGCAGTCCACAATTCTGTTGTAACTCTTGAAATGAAAGAAAAGTACCTTTCCCATAAAGATGTCCTATATTTTTGATTCCATAATTTTTCCATTGTGTGAAACCTTTGTCCATAAAGAATGATTTGAATACAGGATTATTTACAATGGGAAGGCAGTGATATTATTCAATTTTAAATCTTTTTTTATTTGTTTCCAAATTCGTATTCCACTATGTATTATGGGGTATTCTTTATAGGTTTTTTTGTGAAGTTTTGTGGGAGCAAATATGATCGGTCCAATTTCAAAAGGTAGACAGTCTTCCTTTTCCATCATTAGCCAATCTGGTTGTTGATCCATTTCTTCCAGCCAGAAATTCATGTTTTTAATATGAACTGCCCAAAAATAAAATAAGAAATTTGGCAAAGCCAAACCTCCATTTATCTTTGATTTACATAAATGTTTTTTACTTATTCTATGATTCTTATAATCCCAGACAAAACTTGTAACAATGGAGTCGACTTTTTTGAAAACAATTTTTGGGATATATATCGGAATTAATTGAAGTAGGTACAGCAGTTGCGGTAAAAAGATAATTTTTATAGCATTAATTCTCCCAAGCATAGAAATGGGGAGTGTTTTCCAGAATTGAATATTCTTATGTAGTTGATTCAGTAAGGGTGGGAAATGTTGTTTAAATAAAGAGGTATATGTCTTAGTTACATAGATTCCTAAATATTTAAATTTATCTTTAACTATTTTAAAAGGGGATTGTTGTATTGTATGTAAATTGAATTTTGTTATTGGCATGATTTCGCTTTTATTCCAATTAATTCTATATCCCGAAAACTGACCAAATTGAGTTATTAGATTTAATAGGTTTGGAATACTAGTTTCTAATTTTGTAATATATATTAGTATATCATCTGCATATAAGGAGATTTTATTCCTTGTGTCTCTAGTATTGTATGCAAATATTCCTAGATGGTTTCTAACGGTTTCTGCTAGGGGTTCGATTGCAAGAGCAAATAATAGTGGGGATAGTGAGCATCCTTGTCTACAGCCTCTAGAGAGATTACATTTAGTTGATAACATTTTGTTTGTTAATATTCTAGCTGTTGGATTAGAATATAACAAATTAACCCATGTACAGTACTTCTCTCCTAGTTGAAATGTTTCCATCACCGAAAATAAATATGGCCATTCTACCTGGTCAAATGCTTTTTCAGCATCTAACGAGATAATTGCTAGCTCTGCGTTAGGGATTCTATTGGAGTATATAATATTAAATACTCTTCTCAGATTATAAAATGAATACCGTTTGGGGATAAACCCTGTTTGGTCGGGATGTATTAATTTGCTGATCACTAAGCTCAATCTATTAGATAGAATTTTAGTTAATATTTTCTGATCAGTATTTAAGAGGGCTATAGCTCTATATGAACCTGGGTCTTCAAGATCCTTGTCCGTTTTTGGTATACGTATGATTGTAGATTCATTTAGAGTTTCTGGGAGTTTCTGTTGAGTATAAGCGTATGTGTACATTGTCTGTAGTCGAGGGGAAAGCAAATCATAATTGCTTTTATAAAATTCAGAATTTAGACCATCGGGTCCTGCAGACTTTCCGTTTTTTAAGGATTTTATTGATTCTTCAATGTCTTTTATCGTAATTTCAGCCCCTAGCAATTCTCTCTCTTTCTGATCTAGACCCGCAAACTTACAATTCTGTAAAAATGTTTCCATTCCCGTTGATTGTTCTGTTATTTTAGATGAATACAATTTTTGGTAGTATTGTAGAAATCTATCATTAATATCTTTAGGCAGTGTTAATGTTTCTCCCTTGTCTGTTCTAATTTTGTATATTGTTTTTTCCCCATCCAATTTGCGAAGTTGACGCGCTAATAGTTTTTGTGGTTTGTCACCAAATTCAAAATTTAATTGTTTTGTATGTTGATAAAGTTTTATAACTTGGTCTGAATAAATCTTGTTTAATTTATATTTCAATACTGCAATTTTATTGTGTTTTATCGTGGATGGTGCTGCTGCATTTTCTGTGTCTAATTGCTTTATTTCAATTTCCAGTTTCTGTTGTTTGGCCCTATTCTCTTTATTAAAAAATGATTGGGAAGAAATTAATGCTCCTCGTACAAATGCTTTAAATGTTTCCCAAAGAAGGGAAGCAGAGATTTCAGGGCTATCGTTAGCCTCAAAAAACATTTTAATCTGTTTTACTAGGTATTCATTACATGACTTATCTTTTAAGATTTGGGGATTAAATCTCCATTGTGACTGTGTCTCTGCCATTCCTTTTACTTTGATCATAAATGTTAATGGAGCGTGGTCTGAGATTATGATGTTATGATATTGTGAGTTATAGGTAAATGGGATAAGTTTTGAATCTACTAAAAAATAGTCTATCCTTGAGTAAGTTTTATGTACCGGTGAGTAAAATGAATATTCTCGGCCCGATGGATTTTCAATTCTCCAAACGTCCTTAATATTAGTAGTATTAATGTATGAATTTAAAAATTCACTTGATCGAGATTTTAGTTTTCTTTGAGTTGATGATCTATCCAAACAAGCATCCAAAGTGCAATTTAAATCTCCACCGATTATTAAGTTTTGTTGTGTACCTTCCGGGATATTGTTAAGAATTCTCTTAAAAAACAGAGGGCTATCAAAATTTGGTCTTTTCACATTGAGGAGAGTCACCTTTTTTAAGTATAACCCCTATTATTACAATATGTCTGGCTTTAATGTCTTCTATCGTTGATATGTGTTTAAAGAGTATACCTTTACGAATTAATATTGAAACACCTCTTGATTTATGTGAGAATGAAGAGTGGTACGCTTTAGCAATCCATTTTGCTTTCAATCTGTGTTGTGCTTCCTTTTTAAGATGTGTCTCCTGGAGAAATATTATATCTGTTTTCAATGATTTTAAATGAGCTAACACTTTGCCTCTCTTAATAGGTTCATTAATTCCCTTAACATTCCAACTACAGAATTTAATTCCCTCACCCCCAATTTTTATATTCATGTCTTGCATCTTGTGATTAAGTGGTAGAGCACATGATTCAGCACACTCAACCCTACCTTATACTTGAACATCAGGTAGATGAATTTTAGGTCACGTCTGTTTTCCATCCGAACATATCTCCTTAAATAAAATATGCAATTTCATTCCAAATACAAAATATAATATGATATAAGATAATAAAAGGTGATAGCAAATAGGGTTAGTAAAGTGTGGAAATTAAAAAAGAAAAGCAACTACAACTACAATTAGTGCAGTTAGTGATAGCCACCCTAATGTGGCTAAGCATCTATGGACTTCCGTAGCTTTTGGTTTATAAAAATACTAGTTCCGTACTTTCCTTAAAAAGGAAAGTTTCCATTTCGATGCATACAATTTGTGGGGGGAATACTCTTTCCTTTCAACTGAACAGCGATATAAAAAATCTGTCCTCTTAAAATGTCGCCTTTAAATGTATTCCATTTCACTTCTACATCCTTCCCATAAAACAAAATGTCCCAACCCACTCCTTTTAAATCCTTTCGCATCTCATCAAAGTTACTTTCTCTCCAATCAAAAATCTCAAGCCTAGGTCCAGTTCTGACCCTCTCCATAATTATATTGAAACTAATGGCATTATGCTCACTGGACCCGAAGTGCTCCCCAACGCATACCTCCGCCACCTGATCTGTCTCATTTCCAAACAGGAGGTCTAGCACTGCCCCTTCTCTAGTAGGTACCTCAATGTATTGCTGCAAAACTATCCTGCACACATTCTACCATCTCCAAACCATCCAGCCCATTTACATAATGTGTTTCCCAGTCTATGTGTTGAAAATAGAAATTTCCAACAATCACTACCTTGTGCTTACTACTAATATCTGCTATCTCCTTACATATTTGCTCTTCCAATTCTCGTTCCCCATTTGGCGGTCTGTAATACACCCCTATAAGTGTTGCTACACCTTTGCCACTTATCAGTTCCACCCAAATACCCTCCCTATCCTCCAATCTATCCTACCAAAGCATTGCTGTAATATCTTCGTTGACAAGCAATGCAACACCTCCACCTCTTGCCCCTCCAATTCTATCACACCTGAAGCAACGAACTCCTGGAATATTTGTTTCCAATTACAGCCCTCCTGCAACCATGTTTCACTGATCGCCACAACAACATACTTCCATGTGTCAATCCAGGCTCTAAGCTCATCCACCTTTCTTACAAGGCTCGTAGCATTAATTTATGCACATTTAAGAAACCCACCGCCTCTTATTCTCTGTTTATTTTCTTTTTCTTCTTTCTCCCCTAGATTTTGGGTCCAAGTGCTTCCCTTCTCTGCCTCCTGCCTCACACTCTGTCTACCAGCTTTCTCTATTTGAGTCCCTCCCCCCAACCGTTCTAGTTTAAAGTCTCCCCAGTACCTTTTGCAAATCTGTCCGCCAGGATATTGGTCCCCCTCGGGTTCAAGTTCACCCCGTCCTTTCTGTACAGGTCACACCTTCCCCAAAATAAGTCCCAATGATCCAGAGACTTGAATCCCTGCCCACTGCACCAGTCCTTCAGCCACGCATTTACTCTCCACCTCGCTCCATTCGTACTCTCACTTTCGCGTGGCACAGGCAGTAATCTTGAGATTGTTACTTTTTTGTACTTTTCCTTAACTCTCCTCCCAACTCCATAAATTCTCCCTTCAGGACCTCTTCTCTTTTTTTAACCTGTGTAATTTGTACCTATATGTACCACGACCTCAGGCTCCACTCCCTCTGATTTCAGGATATCTTGGACGCGTTGAGGCACATCCGAGACCCTGGCACCAGGGAGGCAGACTGCCATCCGTGTCTCTCGACTGCGTCCACAGAATCGCCTATCCGACCCCCTAACTATAGAGTCCCCGATTACCCTTCTCTACCATTCTGAGCCCTGTAAACCCCTCTGAGCCCTTCTAAACCCCCGCAAACGTCTCTAAATCCATGTAATCCCCTGTAAACCCATGTAAACACCTATAACGCATCTAAACCCCTGTACATCTTTTAACCCCTGTAAATCCCTCAAAACCCATCAACACCGCTCAAAACCCATGCACACACGTTTAAACCCCAGTAAACCCCAGTAAATCATCTCTAACCCCCTCTAAACATGTCTAAACTCCTCCAAACCAATCTAAACTCCCCACAACCTCTGCAAACCCCTCTAAGCCCCTGTACAACACTCTAAGCCCGTCTAAACGCCCTCTAAACCCATTATAAACCCATTCACATCGAACCTCGAAACACCCCGAAACACATCTAAACATCTATAAACCCGTCTAACCCCCTGGAAACCCATCGACACCCCTCTAAACCCCTCTAAACCACTCTAAACCAATTTAATCCCCTCAAAACCCCTCTAAACCGCTCTAAGCCCTCGAAACCCATCTAAACCACTCCATCCCCTCGATACCACCTCGAACTCATTCTAAACGCCTCGAACCCCCAGTAAACCCCTGTGAACCACTCTTAACCTTTCTAAACCCATCTATACCCTATCACCTTAAACCCCTCTAAACCCCACCAAACCCCTTTAAACACCTCCAAACACCACGAACCCCTTCCAAACCTCTCTAAACCCTTCCAATCCCCTCTAGCCCACTCCAGACACAGCCGAACCCCTCTAGACCTCTCTAAGCACATCTAAACACCTCCAAAACCGTCCAAACCACTCAAAACACTCTAACCACTTTAAAACCTTTTAAACCCCTCTAAACCATTGTAAACCCCTTGTAAAACCCTCTAAACCCATCTAAAACCGGCTAAACCACTAAACCCATCTAAAGCTCTCGGAACCGCTCTAAACATATCTAAACCCGTCTAAACACATGTAAATCCCCGTAAACCTCTGTAAACCGCACTAACCCCATCTCAACCCCTCTACACCCCCTGTAAACACATGTAAACACATGCAAAGCCCTATAATCCACTCTAAGCCCCTCTAAGCACGTCTCGTACCCGCCAAACCACTGAAAACTCCTCTAAACATCTGTAAACGCATCGAAATCCCTGTAACCCCTCTAACCCCCTATAAATCACTCTAAACCCCTATAGATATGTCTAAACCCCTCTAAACCCCTGTAAATCCATCTAAAGCCCACTATACCTCTGTAACATCCTTTAATCCCATGTACACCCCTCTAAACAACTATAAAAACTTCTACACCCTTCTAAACTCCTCTCAATCACTCTAATACCCTCCAAACCTCCCTAAAACCCTCTAACCCCCTCCAGACCCCTCTAAATCACTCTAAACCCCTCAAAAGCCGACCAAATCCCTCTATACACATCCAGACCTCTCCTAACCCCTCTAAACCCATCTAAACACCTGTACACGCTGTCAACCCCAATAAACCCCTATAAACCCCTGTATACTCCTCTAAAACTCTCAAAACACCTGTATAACCTCTAAACCCATCTAACCCCTCTAAACCGCTATAAACCCCTCTAAATCCGTCTAAACTCATGTGAACCGCTCTAAACACCACTAAACCACTCTAAACACATGTAATCCCACGTAAACACCTGCAAACCACTCTAAACCCCTTGTAGACCCCTCCAAACATCTGCAACCCCCTTTAAATCTACCCTGACAAGTGTAAACCCCTGTGAACTGCTGTAAACCACTCTAATCACACCGTCACACCCTGTAAACCACTCTAAACAACTCGAACCACCCTGTAAAACCCTGTTAACCCCAGTAAAGTATTCTAACCCACTCTAAACCCCTCTATATAAACCATATAACCATACAACAATCACAGCACGGAAACAGGTCATCTCGGCCCTTCTAGTCCGTGCCGAACTCTTATGCTCACCTAGTCCTATCTACCTGCACTCAGACCATAATCCTCCAATACTTTCCCGTCCATATACCTATCCAATTTGTTTTAAATGATAAAATCGAACTTGCTTCCACCACTTCCACTGGAAGCCTATTCCACTCAGCCAACAGAAGTTCCCACTCATGTTACCCATAAACCTTGTCCCTTAATTCTCAAATCATGTTCTCGTGTTTGAATATTTCCTACTCTCAATGGAAAAACTTATCCACGTCAAATCTGTCTATCCCTCTCATAATTTTAAAGACCTCTATCAAGTCTCCCCTTAACCTTCTGCGCTCCAAAGAATAAAGACCTATCTTGTTCAACCTTTCTCTGTGACTTATGTGCTGAAACCCAGCCAACATTAAAGTAACACTCCTCTGTACTCTCTCCATTTTGTTGACATCTTTCCTATAATTTGGCGACCAAAATTGTAAACCATATTCCAGCAATGGCCTCACCAATGCCGTGTACATTTTTAACATTACATCCCAACTTCTATACTCAATGTTCTGATTTATAAAGGCCAGCACACCAAAAACGTTCTTCACCACCTAATCTACACGAGATTCCATCTTCCGGGAACTATGCACAGTTATTCCTAGATCCCTCTGTTCAACTGCATTCCTCAATTCGCAACCATTTACCATCTAAACAACTCAAAACCCCTCAAAATCCCTGTGAACACTTATAAATCACTGCAAAACCCACTTAAACCCCTCTGAACCCATCTAAACCCCTCTGAACCCATCTGAAACATCTAAACACCTCTCAACCCCGTCTAAACACATCCAAACCCCATCCAACCCTCTGCAAACCCATCTAAACTCCTCTCAACACCTCTAAACACCCGTAAACCCCTCCAGATCACGCTAAACCCCTCTAATCCCCTCAAAGTCCCTGTAAACCCATATACACACCTCTAAGCCTCTGTAAACCCCTAAACACCTCTCCAATCCCCTGTGCACATCTGTAATCCACTGTAAACACCTGTAAACGACTCTAAACAAATCTAATCACATCTAAACCTCTCTAACCCACTCTAGACCCTCTAAGCCACTCTGAACCCCTTTAAAACCCTGTCAACCCCTCTAAAGCCCTGTAAACCCCTGTAAACCATTGCAACCCCCCTGTAAACAATTCTAAACCCTACCAAACCTCTGTAAACCCTGTAAACACCTGTACACCTCAGTAGACCCCGGTAAACCCATCTAAACCCCTGTAACCGCCTGTACACCCCTACAGACCACTTTAAACCGTAGTAAACCCGCTGATAACCCGCTCTAAACCCGTCTAAATCGCTCAAACCCACTCGAGACCCCTCTAAACCACTCTGAACCCCTCCAAACCTTGCCAACCGCTCTAAGCCCCTCTAAACCTATGTAAACACATCTAAACCCCTCTCAATCCTCGCAAAAGCCTCTAACCCCTGTAAACCCATGTCAGCTCCCTGTAAATCCCTCTAAACCACTCTGAAAACCATTGTAAACACCTCTAAACCCATGCAATCCCCGGTAAACCTCTTGTAAACCCCCTAAACTCACCCAACACCCTCCACACCACTGTAAACACATCTACACCCATGCTATCTCCTGTAAACCCCTGTTATGCACTCTAAATCCCTCTAAACACCTCAACCGCACCAGACCCCTCTCATCCTGTGTACAAATACGGGTAGGCGGCGCGACTCTCGTCAGCTGCGGCCTCTGCAGTCCGTCTGCGTTTTCATTATTTTATGTCTATGTTTTTATGTAGTTTTTGTTATTTTTGTTGGGGTATGTGTGTGTGGGGGGGGGGGGGGGTGGGGGTGGTGTGGGGGTTTGGGGGTAACTTTTAAATCTCTCCGTTGTCGTTGGGGCTGCAATGAGGAGCGGCCTCCAACAGGAAGACCGTAGCTGTGGTGCCGACTACTCACCTCAGCGTCGCGGAGCTGGCCGAGTCCAGAGCGGGTGGAGCTGTGGTGGACGCTGCTGCGACCCGACCCCCGGAGATTCGGTGGCTGCAACTGCTGGTTTGGCGGACGGTAACACCGGGAGCCCGCGGGTCCCTGGAGGGAGACCGCTTTTCGGGGCTTCCGCAGCGGCGACTTCTCCCGCCCGAGTTGCGGGGTTGAAGAGCTCCTGGAGCGGGGCCTACATCACCGCCCCGCGCGGCTTGGAATGGCTGCGGGCTGCGAGCGCACGCCGGGGGCTCTAACACCAAGACCCGGTGTGCGACCTTGCATCACCCGGCGTGGCTTTAATGGCCATGGAACAATCGCCATCGCCCGCCGGGGGCTTTGACTTTGACTCTGACATCGGGGGGGGAGAGTGCAGTGGAGAGAGAAGTTGTTTTGGCCTTCCATAACAGCAATGTGATGGGTGTTTATGTAAATTATGTTGTGTCTTGGGTCTATTTGTTTGTAATGTATGGCTGCAGAAACGGCATTTCGTTTGGACCTCAAGGGGTCCAAATGACAATAAATTGAATTGTATTGTATTGAATTGTATCCCCTCTAAACTTCTATAAACATATCTAAACCGCCTCTAAACCCCTTTGAACCACTCAACACCCCTCTGAACACCTCCGAACCCCTCCGAATCACTCTAAATCCCTCTAAACTTGTCTAAACACCACTAAACTCCCCCAACCCCGATAACCCCCTCTGGACCTCTCTAGTCATCTCTGAACCCATCTAAACCGCTCTAAACCACTCGAAACCACTAAAACCCTCCAACCCCACTATACACCTGTAACCCACGTTATACCCCTCGAAACCTCTAAAGCCCTCTAAACCACTCTAAACCCACCTAAAGCGCTCTAAACACATCTAAAGCCCTCCAAACCCAACTAAACCATTACACCACTCCAAAGCTATCTAGAGCCCTCCAAACCCCTCCAAAGCCCTTTAAAACCCTTTAAACACCTCTAAAGCCCTCTAAACACCAATAAAGCCCTATAACCCAGTCTGAATAATTCGAAACCCATCATAACCCCTCTAAACCCCTCTAATCCCAATATACCCCTCTAAACCACTCGAACCTCCACTAGCTCCGTCTAAACCCCTCCCACGCCCTCTAAACACCTCGAAACCACTCGTATCCCCTCTAAACCCCTCTCAGCCGCTCTAAACCAATCCAAAGCCCTGTAAACAGCTATACATCCCTCGAAACCCCTCCAAACCTCTCTAAAACCCTGGAAACCTATTATACCACTCTGAACACATCTACACCCCTCCAAACCACTCTAAAGCCCGCTAAACCCCTCTCAACCCCTCTATCCACTTCTAACCCGCTTTGAACCATTCGAACACTCTTTAATTCCCTCTAAACCCCTAGAAACGCATCGAAACCCCTCCAAAACTAAACCGCTCTTACCCGCTCTAAACCCTCCTTAACCCATCTAAACCCCTCTAAACCCTTCTAAACCTCTCTAAACACATCTACAACAGTCTACACCACTCTAAACCCATAGAAAACCATCGAAACCCCTCCAAATCTCTCTAAATCATACGAGACCCATCTAAATCCCTCTAAATACCTCTAAGCCCACCCGAACCCCTTTAAACACGTCCAAGCCTATTTAAACCTCTCAAAACCCCATATAACCCCATCAAACCCCATCTAAACCCCATTAACCCGCTCTGGCCCCCTCTAAACACCTTCACTGCCCTCTAAACCCCTCTAAACCCTTATAACCCAATCTAAACCCCTCTAGCCCCCTCTACACACTTCTAAACGCTCTTACCCCCTTTAAACCACTCTTATCCGCTCTAAACACCTCTATAGCCCTCTAACCATCTCTGACGCCGCGCTAAACCACTCTAAACCCATCTACCCACTTCGAACCCCCTCTTTACACCTTTAAACTCCTATTCGCCGCTCTAAACGAATCTAAAGCCCTCTGACCACGTTTAAACCACTCTAGCGCTCTAATCCTATGTAAACACTCCAAAACCCCTCTAAACCCCTCTAAACCCTTCTAAACCTCTCTAAACACATCTAAAACTGCCTAAACCACTCTAAACACCTCTAAACCCTCTAAACCCCTCATAACCCCTCTAAGCACCTCCAAACCCTTCCTAACCCTCTAAACCACTCACGACCCCTTTAAACCACTCTAAACCCCTCACCTCTAAACACTTCTAAAACCCTCCACCCCTGTAAACCCTGAAACGCCCTCTAAACCCCTATAAACTAATCCAAACCCCTCTAACACCCTCGAAACCCCTCCAAACAACTCTAAAGACCTCTAAAAATCTGTGGACCCCGCTAAAGCCGTCTAAACCGCTCTAACCCCTGGAGACTATCTAAGCCCCTCTAAACCGCTGTATCCCCTCTAAAACCCTCTAAATCCCTCTAAACCCCTCTAAGCCCCTCTAAGCACCTTCAGCCCTGTAAACCTAACACTCTCTAACCCCCTCTAAATTCCTCAAACCCCTTCGAAACCATCCGAACACTCTCTAGTCCCTTCTAAACACTTCTAAACCCAATTAAACCCCTCCATACACCACTAACCCATCTAAACCCCTCTAACCCCTCTAAACCACTGTAATCCCCTCTAAACACATGTAAACCCCTGTAAACACCCGTGAACCTCTGTAGGCCCCTGTAAACCCCTCTAACCCCCTGTAACCGCATGTAAACCCCTCCAACCCACTTTACTCCCGTGTAAACCACGCTAAACCGCTCTAAACCCGTCTAAATTTCTAAAACCCACTCTAAAACCCTCTCTAAACCTTGCCAACCCAAACCCCTCTAAACCACTGTAAACACCTGTAAACCCATCCACACCCCCCGCAAACGACTCTAAACTTCTGTAAACACCTGCAAACCTCTGTAGACCCGCTGTAAACTCCTCAACAAACCATGTGAACACATGTAACCCCTCCAACCCTCCTTAAAACACCTGTGAACCACTCTAAACTGCTCGAAACTCGTCTAAAGCCACGAAACCCACCCTAAACCGTTCTAAACCACTATAAACCCTATTAAAACTTGCCAACCACTCTAAACCCATGTAAACCCCTGTAAACCCCTTACACCCCTCTAAACCCACGCACACGCCTCAACACCCCTGTAAACCCCTGTAAACCCCACTAAACCCGTCTAATCGGAGGAGGCGCTGTCCTGAACGGCTGCCTGTCCTGCAGCTGTCCGGTTTTTTCCCCCTTCTTTTTTATTATTTTTAGTATGTTGAGTGTGCAGTCAGGGGGCCTAATCTTTGTATGTGTGGGGGGTGGTGGGGGGGGAAGGGGGAAACTGCTTTTCGTGTCCCTACCTGGTCGGAGGGGTTGCCTTCCTCCGAGCAGCGACTTCGACCTGTCCTTGCGGCCTACCAGCGGGTCCTGGAGCGACGTTTCCCTGAGGGGACCTGGCCAGAACATCGGCTTTGGCGGCGGCGCAGAACATCGGCTTTGGCGGCGGCGCAGCGCTGGAGCGCTATTGCGGAGCGGGCGATGCCTTTCCTGGGTCGCCGCGCTGGAACTCCAGTATGCTGGGACCGCCGATGAGAACATCATGGAGCCGCGGTTCTGTGGAGCGGCTAGCTGCGACGCTGAACGTTACATCCCGGAGCCTGGGATCTCTTGCTGAGATCGCCAGTGTGTGGAGCTCCGTCCGGCGCGGTCTGTTGGCTTGGAATCCGCGGTCTCCGGTGGGAAGGCGGCCGTTCCTGGCACCCCAAGCCGCTGGGGGTTCTCCCGACGCCGAAGCACCATCACCCGGCGAGAACATCGGGCGCCGTGGCGGCGACTGTGGAGGCCTCAATAGGCCCGACTTTGGGTGGACAAGAGGATGGGGACTGGACTTTGTGCCTTCCCCCACAGTGGGAATCACTGTGGGGGGGGGGGGTGTTTTTGTGTTGAACTTCTTTTTGAATCTATGTTGTATTTTTATTAGTGTGTTGCAAGGACATCAGAATTTCCCCTGAATAAGGGGATTAATAAAGTTTAATCTAATCTAATCTAATCTAAACGCCTCTAAACGCCTGTAAACCACTACACTCCATCTAAAACCCCTGTAAATACTTTTAAGGTCCTGTAAACCCAAATAAACCCATCTAAATTACTCCACACCCCTGTAAACACATCTAAACCCCCTGCAAACACTTGTAATGCACTCTATGCCCCTCTAAACACCTCTCAACCAAACCACTCTAAACTCCTCTTAACTGCTGTAAACCCATCTAAACATCTATAAATCCCTGTAAACCACTCTAACCATCTAACCACTCTAAACACCTCTAACCCCTCTAAACCACAATGAACCCCTCAAAACCCATGTGAAGCCTTCTAAACCCCTGTAAACCCCCTGTAAACTACTCCAAACTCCCTCTAAACCACTCGAAACCCCTCTAACCCTCTGTCAACCTCTGTAAACCTCTGGAGACCACTTTAAACAACTATTAAACCCTGTAAAGTCCTGTAAACTACTCCAAACCTCTTTAAACACTAGTAAACGCATCGAAACCGCTCCAAACAAGTCTAAAGCTCTGAAAACCACTCGAAACACCTTTAAACCACTGTAACGCCCTCTAAACCTTGCCAAACCCTCTAAACCCCTCTATACCCATGTAAACGCCTGTAAATCCCCCGCAAACGCCTGAGCCTGTAAACCCCTGTAAACCCATGTAAACACCTGTAAACATGTGCATACCCCTGTAAATCCCTCTAAACCCCTGTAAACACCTGAAAACCTCCCCAAACCTCTTTAAACCCCTGTAAACCCATGTAACCCTCTCTAAACCGTCTAAAGCCCTGAAAACCTCCAAATGACTGTAAACACCTCTAAACCTTGCCAACCCCTCTTAACACCTCTAAACACCTGTAAACCCCTCCATACTCGTCTAAACATATGTAAACCCATCCATACCCCAGTAAACCCCCGTAAATGCTTCTAAACAGCTGTAAACTCCTCTAAACAACTCTAAATCTCTCTAAACCACTCTAAACCCCTCTAAACGCCTGCAAAACCATTGTAGATCCCTCTGAACACTTGTAACCCCGTTGAAACGCCTGTAAACCTTTGCAAACCAATTTAAACATCTCTACACCCGTAAAGACCTCTAAACACCTGTAAATCCCCCAAAACACCTCTAAACATCTGTCAACCCCTCTAACCCCATCTAAGCCCCCTAAACCCTTCTAAATTTCTCTAAACCCCTCTAATCATTTATAAACACGTATAACCCCCTCTAAAAATATCTAAAACACTATAAACCCCCTACGAACCCCTCTAAACCCCTCTGAACACCTACACACCACACTAAACCCCTCTAACCCCTCGAAACACCTCTATACCCCAACCAATCCCCCCGATACCCGCTCGAAACCACTCTAAACAACGATAACCCCCTGTAAGCACCTCGAAACCCCTCACAACCCGTCGATACCCCCCTGTAAACCTCTCGAAACACCTCTAAACCCAAGTAGTCTCCACTAAACCCTTCTAAAACCTTATAAAACTCTCTGAACCCACTAAACCTCTCTAAAGCCATCTAAACCCTCTCACACTTCTAAACCCATCTAAACATCTCCAAACCACTCTAACCCCATGCAAATCTATCTAAACCCTTCTAAACTACTCTAAACCGCTCTAAACCACTGTAAACCCCATGTAAACCTATCTAAACCTTTCTAAACCATTCTAAACGACTCTAAGCCCCCATCTAAATCCGTATAAAGCCATGTAAACACCTCTAAACACCTGGAAATCTCATCTAAACCTCTCCAGACCAATCTAAACCCACGCGAATTGCTGTAAACCCTTCTAAACTAACCTACACCACTTCTACACCCTTCTAATCCTATCTAAAACCCATGGAAACCCATGTAAACCCCATGCAAATACCAGTAAACGCATCTAAACTACTCAAAACCCCTGTAACGCATCTACACACCGCTAAACCCCTATAAACTCCTCTAAGTCCCTGTAAACCCATGTAAATCACTGTAAACCCTGTAAACTCATGTAAACGCCTCTAAACAAGTCTAAACACCTCTTAACACCTCTAAATCCCTCTAAACCCATCGGACCTCTCTACACCTCTGTACACACTTATAATCCTCTGAAGACCCCTGTAAGCCCCTCTAAACCCATGAAACCGCATGTAAACTTCTCCAGCCTTCTTTCAACCCCTGTAAACCACTCAAAACCGTTCTAAACGTGTTAACCTCTGAACACCACGTTAATCCTCTCTAAAACACTGTAAACCCCTCTAAACCTTGCTAACTGCTCTAAACCCCTTTAAACCGCTGTAAACACATGTAAACCCATGTAAACCCTCGCAAACGCCTCTAAACTTCGGTAAAGCCCTGTAAATACCTGTAAACGTCTTTAGACCCCTGTGAACTCCTCTAAAACCCTGTACACCCCTCCAACGATCTTTAAACCACGGCAAACCACTCTAAACCCGTCTAAAGCCCTGACAACCACTCTAAAACCCTCTATACCACTTTAAACCCCATTAAACCTTGCCACCTATCTAAACCACTCAAAACCCCTGAATAACCCCACCCTGACCTGAACCTGAACCTGAAAACTAACCCTAACCCTAACCCTATCCCTAACCCTAACCCTATCCATAACCCTAACCCTAACCCCAACCCTAACCCTAACGCTAACCCTAACCCTAAACCTAACCCTCCCTAATCCCCTCTAAACCCCTCGGAAAGCAGTCAATGACGGCTCTCACCCCAGCCACAGTTTGTTTACCCTCCTCCAATCCGGGAGGCGCTGACGGTCTCTCCTTTGACGGACCAGCAGGTTCAGGAACAGCTTCTTCCTGCGGCTGTTACACTACGTAACTCTGCACCATGGTGATTGCCAGTTCCCCCCCCCCCTCCAACCAAGA
Source organism: Amblyraja radiata (assembly GCF_010909765.2). Lineage (NCBI taxonomy): Eukaryota > Metazoa > Chordata > Chondrichthyes > Rajiformes > Rajidae > Amblyraja > Amblyraja radiata. Next base: position 122,309 of record NW_022630159.1, read on the forward strand.
CACTCCTCCCCCCCAGAAAAAAACTACTACTGAATAACTGCATGTCGTTGTCTCTGTACTGTACAGTCTTTGTACTGTACACTGCACAATGACTATAATGATTGAATCTGAATCTGAAACGCCTCTAAACATCTGTAAACCCCTGTAGACTCCTGTAAACCCCTCTATACCCCTCAACACGCCTCTAAACCCCTGTAGCCCACTGCAGACCCATCTAACCCTCCTGTAAACCCATTTGAACCGCTGTAAACCCATCTTAATCCCTCTACACCCCCGAAAACACATCCACATTTCTGTAAACCCCTGGAAACCCCCTGTAATCCACTCTAAGCCACTCTAAACACATATCAATCTTTCCAATCCACTATAAACCCCACTAAACGTCTGGAAACACATCTAAATCTCTTTAAACACCTCTAAATCACTCTAATCCCCTTAAAACCACTTAAACACCTCTAAAAATATTTAAACCCCTCTAAACCCCTGTAAATCCCTCTGAATCCAATCCATTCCAACTTTATTTGTTAAGCACTCTAAGACAACCAATGTTGACCAAAGTGCTGTGCAGAAAAATAAACAAGACATCATAAACAGACAACATAACAGAACATAACATAACAGCTCACATAAGGCGCAAAAATTACATATGAAATACACACAATAAATTAAAAGACATAAAACATGAGTAAAACTAATAACCACTCAATAAAGCAATCAAAATAAGAAATTAAATCAAGTAAATAAAGTCGACATCTTAGGTACACAAAATTGCTGGAGGAACTCAGCGGGTGCAGCAGCATCTATGGAGCGAAGGAAATAGGCAACGTTTCGGGCCGAAACCCTTAGAACCTTCTTCAGACTCTTGCTGGGTATCAAAGGCCACGGAGAAGAGATGGGTTTTAAGAAGTGATTTAAAAACAGACAGAGAAGAGGCCTGTTTAATGTGGAGAGACAGATCGTTCCATAATTTGGGTGCCGACACAGCAAAGGCACGGTCCCCTCTGAGCTTCCGCTTAGTTTTAGGCCCCCTCAGGAGCAGCTGATTATCTGACCTGAGAGAGCGGGCGGGTGTATAAGGGTGTAGAAGCTCAGATAGGTAGGGCGGGGCAAGACCATTTAGGGATTTAAAAGCAAATAAAATAATTTAAAATGGATCCTAAACTGAATAGACAACCAGAGGAGTGAGGCTAAAATGTGCGAAATGTGCTCATGTTTACGTGTGCCAGTTAAAAGACGTACAGCTGCATTCTGTACCATCTGGAGACGGGCGATGGAGGACCAACTAACCCCCACATACAGTGCATTGCAGTAATCCAGCCGAGTGATAACAAAGGCGTGGATTACCATCTCAAAGTGCTGCCTTGACAGAATTGGCTTTATTTTGGCCAGCTGCCTCAAATGGAAAAAGCTTGATTTAACAACAGCCTTGATCTGACTGTCAAATTTAAGCTCAGGGTCCACTTTAACCCCTAGGTTTGTGATGCTTGGTTTGATATACTGGGCCAGGGATCCCAGATCTACAGGGGGGTGGGGGGAGGGCCCAGTGGTGCCACCAAAAACCATTACTTCCGTATTTTTATCATTACATTTTAGAAAGTTCAGAGCCATCCAGGCCTTTATGTCTTTGAGACACTCAAGTAACAGTCCGACAGAGTATTCATCCATCTTTTTAAGAGGCACATAAATCTGACTGTCGTCTGCATAAAAGTGGAATGAAATTCCATGTTTCCTAAGTATGTAACCAAGTGGGAGCAAATAGAGAGAAAAGAGGAGAGGGCCAAGAACTGAGCCCTGTGGGACCCCACACAAGAGAGGAGCAGAAGCCCTCGAAGCCTCTGTCAACTACTCTAAACCCCCTGTAAAACCCCCAAAGCAATTCAAAACCATTTGAAACCCCTCTAAATTCCTCTAAACACATCAAAACCTCTCTGACCTCCCTAAACCCCTCTAAACCCCTGTAAACCCTTCCAACCCACTCTAAATTACTCTAAACCGCTCTACCACTCTAAACCGCTGTAAACGCCTTTAACCCCCTCTAACCCCCTCCAAACACCTCTAAACCCATCAAAACACCGCTAACCCCTTCTAAACACATCTAAACCCCTCCAACCCCCTGTAAATCCCTCTAAACCGCGCTCACCCCCTCTAATCCCCTGTAAATCCCTCTCCACCCCGCTAACCCCGTCTAAACCCCTCTAAGCCCCAGGAAAACACCTCTAACCAGCTTCGAATCCCCTCTAAACACCCCTAGCTGCCTGTAATTCCATGTGAACCCATGTAAACACCTGTAAACCTCTGTAGACTCCTGTAAACCCCTCTACAACCATGTAAACGCCTCCAGCGCTCTTTAATCCACTGTACACCGTTCTAAACCGCTCTAAACCCCTCTACAGCCCTGAAAACCACTCTAAAATCCTCTAAACCACTATAAACCACTATAAACCCCTCTAAATCTTGCCATCCCTCTAAACCACTCTAAACCCTTGGAAACCTATCTAACCTCTCTAAACCCCCCGGAGAGCAGTCAATGACTACTCTCACCCCAGCCACAGTCTGTTTACCCTCCTCCCATTCGGGAGGCGCTATAGCTCTCTCCGTTGACGGACCAGCAGGTTCAGGAACAGCTCCTTCCCTGCGGCTGTTACACTACTTAACTCTGCACCTTGGTGATTGACAACCACCCCCCCCCCCCCGGACACTCCTTCCCCCAGAAAAAGTGCACTACTATTACTGTGTGTGCATATATATATATTACAGTACCATTATTCAATGTTCGCGTATCTGGGTGAGATGCTAAGTGCATTTCGTTGTCTCTGTACTGTAAACTGCACAATGACCATGAAGAATACATCTGAAACGCCTCTAAACCTCTGTAAACCCGTGTAAACTCCTGTACAACACTCTAAACCCCCCAAGACGCCTCTAGACGCCTTTAAACCACTACAAACCCCTCTAAGTCCACCTGTAAACCCCGTTACACCCCTGTAACCCCCTGTAACCACCTGTACACCCATCTTAACCCCTCTACGCCCATGTAAACACATCCAAATCCCTGTAAACCCCTGTAATCCACTATAACTACCCCCTCCCCAAACACATCTCAATCCCTCCAATCCACTCTGGCCACTTTAAACTTCTGAAAACACATTGAAACCCCTATAAACACCTCTAAATCGCTCTAACCCCCTGGGAACCGCTCTAATCCCCTAACAACCACTTAAACCCCTCTAAACTTCTTTAAACCGAACTAAACCCCTCTAAACCCCTCTAAACCCCTGTAAATCCATCTGAACCCCTCTGAAACACTCCAGACCTCTCTAAACCCCTCTAACCCCCTCTAAACCGCTCCAAACCCCACTAAACAACTCTAAATTACTCTAACCCCTTCTAACACCCTCCAAACATATCTAAACACCTCTAACCCCTTCTAAACACATCTAAACCCCTCCAACCCCCTGTAAATCGCTCTAAACACTCCTCACCACCTCTACTCCCCTGTTAACCACTCGCCACCCCGCTAAACCCCTCTAAACCCCTGGAAAACACCTCTAACACCTTCTAAACCGCTCTAAACACCCTTAACTGCATGCAAATACCTGTAAACCTATGTACTACCCTGTAAACGACTCTAAACACCTGTAAACCCCTCGAAACCCCTCGGAAGCTCCTTAAAAACCCTCGAAACCACTAGAAATCGCTCTAAGCGCCCCAAACCCTCTAACCTCTCAAAACTAATCTGAACCACTCCAAACCCCTCTAAACGCCTCGAAACCCCTCGAAACCTTTCTAAACCCATCCAACCCCCTCAAAACCACTCGAAACCAACGTGAACCCTCTAAACCTTGCCACCCCTCTAAACCACTCTAAACCCCATGTAAACCTCTCTAAACCCCCGGGAGAGCAGTCAAAGACCGAACCCACCCCAGCCACAGTCGGTTTACCCTAGAGGCGCTACAGGTCTCTCCGTTGCCGGACCATCACGTTCAAGAACGGCTTCTTCCCTGCGGCTGTTACACTACTTAACTCTGCACTTTGGTGATTGCAACCCCCCCCCCCCCACCCAGGACACTCCTTTCCCCACAAAAAAATGCACTACTAATACCACATGGACATATATATATATTACTGTTCCATTGTTCTATGATCGCCTTTCTGGGTGAGATGCTAACTGCATTTCGTTTTCTCTGTACTGTATACTGCACAATGACAATAAAGATTACATCTGAATCTGAAGCTTCTAAACCTCTGTAAACCCCTGTAAACTTATGTAAACCTCTCTAAACGTCTCTAAACGTCTGTAGACAACCACGCACACCTCTAAACCCCCCCCCCTGTAAAACCCTTCAAACTCACGTAACCCCCTGTAAACCCATCTTGACCCCTCTACAACCCTGTAAACACACGCACATTCCTGTAAACTCCTGTAATCCACTCTGACCGCTGAAAGCCACTTAAAGCCCTCTAATCCTCGTTAAACCCGTGTAAACTCCTCTAAACCCCTGTAAATCCATCTGAACCCCTCTAAAGCCCTCTAAACCTCTGTAAACTCCTCTAAACCCCTCTAAACATCTAAGCCATTCAAACCCTCTCTAAACACCCCTAAACACATCTAAACCCCTCTGAAACCTTCCAAACCTCTCTAAACCTCTCTAAACCCCTCTGAACCCCTGTAAATCCATCTGAACCCCTCTAAAGCCCTCTAAACCTCTGTAAACTCCTCTAAACCCCTCTAAACAACTAAGCCATTCAAAACACCTCTAAACACCCCTAAACACATCTAAACCCCTCTGAAACCTTCCAAACCTCTCTAAACCCCTTTAAACCCCTCTGAACCCCTCTAAAATCCGCTAAACCACTCCAAATAACTCTAAACCACGCTACCCCTCTAAACATGTATAAACCGCTCTAATCCATCTAAACAAATCTAACCTCTTCTAAACACATCTCCACCCCGCTAACCCGCTCTAATCCCCTGAAAAACACCTCTAACCCATTCTAAACCCCTCTAAACACCCGTAACTGCCTGTAAATCCCTGTAAACATATGTACATCCCTGTAAACGCCTCTAAACAACACACAACACATGTAAACCCGTCTAAACCCCAGTAAAAACCCTCTAAACTGCTCGAAATCGCTCTAAGCGCCTCAAGTCCTCTAAACCCCTCAAAACTAATCGAAACTACTCGAAACCCCTCTGAACCCCTCTAAACGCCTCGAAACCCATCTGATCCCCTCTAAACTTATCGAAACCCCTCTAAATCTTTTAACCCCAACCCCTCTAAACCTGTCTATACCCCTCGACCTATCTAACCCGCTCGAAACCACTCGAAACCCCTCGAAACCCATCTAAACCCGTCTAAATCATTCGAAACCCCTCTAAACCCGTCTAAATCATTCGAAACCCCTCTAAACCCGTCTAAATCATTCGAAACCCCACTAAAGACCTCTTAAACACCCTAAGCCCTTCTAAGCGCCTCTGAGCCCCTCTCAACTCCTCTAAACATCTCTAAGCCCATCTAAACCCCTCAAAACCTCTCTAAGCCCCCCTAAACCCTCTAAAATCCTCTAAACCCCTTGAAACCCCTCTAACCCCTTCGAAACGGCTCTAAAACCCTCTAAACCCTTATATCCCATCTAACCCCCTCTAAACCTAAACCCATGTAAACCGCGCTAAACCCCGCAAAACCCCCTGAAAACTCATATGACCTCGTCTATACCCCTCTACACCTCTCAAATGTCCAGACTTAAGAACAGCTTCGCACAGGATGGAGCTTCAGATGCTGGTTTCAACCGAAGATAAACACACAATGCTGGAGTAACCCAGCGTGACAGACAGCTTCTCTGGAAAATAGTGTCTCGAAATGGAACAGTGCGAGTCCGCACTGAGAAGCGATCCCCACACATTATCAATATCCTACACGTACTGGAGACAAATTACATTTAATTCTGTATAACTACAAACCTATGCTACTTTGGAGATTGGGAGGAAACCGAAGATGTCGGAGAAAATCCACGCGGTCAGGGAGAGGGCGTACAAACTCCATACATACAGCACACTTGGTCGGGATTGAACCCGCGACTCTGGCGCTGTAAGGCAGCAACTATACCGTTGTGCCTCCGAGCTGGATAGCTTTAGCTGAGAAACACAGATATAACCAGCGGGACAGGCAGCATATCTGGAGAAAATCCACGCGGTCACGGGCATAACGTACAAACCGTGCGGAATCAAACCCGGGTCTCTGAACGTGAGGCAGAGGTGCCACTGTTTACTCTCCCCTAATTTCCGATTTACTGGTGCCATCCCCTAAATCCCCATTTATTGGTGTCCTCCCCTGATTCACCATTTAAAGCTGCGCTCCCTAATTCCCCATTTATGAGTACCCTCCCCTAATTCCCCATTTACTGAGGCTTGCTCTTTTTGCACCAGGCAGCTTGTGCGCCCGGTTCGTAGTTTGCAGACGAGGTTCGCAGCTTTCGCAGCAGGCTCGTTCTTTTCGCACCAGGCTCGCACATTTTTGCACAACGATTGCAATTTTCGCATTTTTCGTAGCAGGCTCGTCCTTTTCTCTCCAGTCTCGCAATTATCTCAGGCGCCCCTCTAAACCCCTCTGAACCATTCTGAACCCCTCTGACCACATCTAAACACCTCTAAACCCCTCGAAACACCCCGAAACCTCTCTAATCATCTATGAACCCGTCTAATCCCCTCTAAACCCCTCTAACCCATCTAAACACCATCAGACCCATCTAAAGCACTCTAAACCTCCCTAATCCCTCGAAACCCCTCTTTTTGCACCAGGCAGCTTGTGCGCCCGGCTCGTAGTTTGCAGACGAGGTTCGCAGCTTTCGCAGCAGGCTCGCACTTTTCGCACCAGCTCGCACATTCAGCACCAGGCTCGTACTTTGCGCACCAGCTCGCACTTTATGGACCAAGCTGGCGTTTTTTGCAGACGGCTCGCACTTTTCGTAGCAGGCTCGTACGTTTCTCTCCATTCTCGCAATTTTCGCAGGCGCCCCGCTGAAACTATCTGAACCATTCTGAACCCCTCTGACCACCTCTAAACACCTCTAAACCCCTCCAAGTCACTCTAAACCACTCTTCGTTCCCTTGAATTCCTCTGAACACTACACCCCTCCAAACCCCACTAAACTCCTCTGAACCCCTCTGAACGGCTCTAAACCCATATATTCCCCTCTGAACCCCTCTGAACCACTCTAACCATCTATAACAATAACAAGGGGAATAACAAGGGGAAAAAACACTAGTGGGTGTAATTTATAGACCTCCAAATAGCTGTGACGCTGTTAGTCAGAACATAGATCTGCAAATAGTTGACGCATGTAAAAAGGGAACTGCTGTAATCATGGGGGACTTCAATTTTCATATTAATTGGGCAAACCAAACTGGGCAGGGTAGACTAGAGGAAGAGTTTATAGAATGTATTAGAGACGGGTTCCTAGAACAGTATGTCACAGAACCGACAAGGGGGGAGGCAATCTTGGATCTGGTCCTGTGTAATGAAGCAGGATTAATTAAAAATGTCATAGTTAGGGACTCGTTGGGAACAAGTGACCACAATATGGTCGAATTCCATATTCAAATAGAAGGGGAGCAGGTTGAAACTCAGGCTAGGGTGCTTAGTCTAAATAAGGGGGATTATGAAGGTATGAGGACTGAGCTGATCAAAGTTGACTGGGATAGCAGACTCAAGAATAAGACGGTACATGAGCAGTGGTGTACGTTTAAGGGTCTACTGTATAACCTTCAAGAAAAAATTATTCCTATGAAGAAAAAAAGGGGTAAGGGTAAGAACAGTCAGCCATGGCTCAGTAAAACTATAAAGGATAGTATTCGGCTGAAGGCAAGGGCATATAAGGTAGCCAGAGATAGTGGGAGGGTAGAGGATTGGGAAGCATTTAAAGGTCAGCAAAAAATAACTAAGAGATTAATTAAGACGGGGAAAATAGACTATGAAAGGAATTTAGCGAACAACATAAAAACTAATAGTAAGAGTTTTTATAGCTATATAAAAAGAAAAAGGGTGGCTAAGGTGAACGTTGGTCCATTGGAGGGTGAGACTGGAGAGTTGTTGGTGGGGAACATGGAAATGGCAAAGGCATTAAACGAGTATTTTGTATCAGTCTTCACCATAGAAGACACAAAAAATATTCCAACGCTGGATAAACAGGGGGCGGTAGGAATGGAGGAGCTAAATACTATTAAGATCACCAAGGAGGTGGTATTAGGGAAATTAATGAGACTGAAGGAGGATAAATCCCCTGGGCCTGATGGATTTCATCCAAGGGTCTTGAGGGAGATAGCGGTGGGGATTGTGGATGCATTGGTGATAATTTTCCAAAACTCCCTGGAGGCAGGAACGGTCCCAGTGGATTGGAAAATGGCCAATGTAACACCTATATTTAAAAAAGGAAGTACACAGAAGGCGGGTAACTATAGACCGGTTAGTCTAACATCGGTGGTGGGTAAAATGTTAGAGACAATTATTAAAGAAACACTAACGGGGCACTTGGATAAACATGACTTCATCGGACAGAACCAGCATGGTTTTGTGAAGGGGAAGTCCTGTTTAACGAATCTGCTCGAATTCTTTGAGGAAGTAACAACCCGGGTGGATAAAGGGGAACCGGTGGATGTGGTATACTTGGACTTCCAAAAGGCTTTTGACAAGGTGCCACATAAGAGACTTTGCTAAAAATAAAAAATTATGGGATTGGGGGTAATATATTAGCATGGGTAGAGGATTGGCTAACAAATAGGAAGCAGAGAGTGGGGATAAATGGTTCATACTCGGGATGGCAACCGGTAACTAGCGGGGTTCCGCAAGGGTCGGTGCTGGGACCCCAGTTGTTCACAATTTATATAAATGATTTGGAGGAGGGAACCAAGTGTAATATATCAAAATTTGCGGAAGATACAAAAATGGGAGGAAAAGTAGGGGATGAGGAGGATAGGAAGAGTCTGCAAAAGGATATAGATAAGCTAGGTGAGTGGGCAACAACTTGGCAGATGAAATTTAATACTAATAAATGTGAAGTCATTCACTTTGGGAAAAAAAATGATAGGGCAAGTTATTTTCTAAATGAGGAGGAGCTGCGTTGTAATGCAACGCAAAGGGATCTAGGGGTATTAGTACATGAATCACTAAAAGTTAGTATGCAGGTGCAGCAAGCAATCAGGAAGGCCAATGGAGTTTTGGCCTTTATTGCTAGGGGGATTGAGTATAAAAACACGGAGGTCTTGCTGCAGCTGTACACAGTATTAGTGAGACCACATTTGGAATACTGTGTTCAGTTCTGGGGTCCATACTTAAGAAAGGATGTACTAGCCCTGGAGGCAGTGCAGCGAAGGTTTACAAGATTAATTCCTGCAATGAGGTGATTGACATATGAGGAAAGGTTAAGTAGGCTGGAACTCTACTCTTTGGAGTTTAGAAGAATGAGAGGCGATCTCATTGAAACATATAAGATCGTGAGGGCCCTTGATCGGGTGGATGCACCGAGGATGTTCCCAATGATCGGGGAAACTAGAACTAGGGGACATAGTTGCAGAATAAGGGGGGGCTCTTTTAAAACTGAGATGAGGAAGAACTTCTTCACCCAGAGGGTGGTTAATTTATGGAATTCACTGCCCCAGGGAGCAGTGGAAGCAGAAACGTTAAATATATTTAAGACTAAAATAGATGGTTTTTTAGCTGCCAAGGGGATAAGGGGCTACGGGGAGAGGGCAGGGATATGGACCTAGGTATGGTTAGTATAGTAAGACCTGAGTGATCTCCTGGACAAGTGTCGATCGCCTGGATTGGGGTCGGAGAGGAATTTCCCGGATTTTTTTCCCGAATTGGACCTGGGTTTTTATCCGGTTTTTTGCCTCCCCCAGGAGATCACGAGGTTCTTGGGGTGGAGAGGGGTGATAACGGTATAAAGGGGAGGGTAGTGTCTTGTGTTCTGTGTCTTGTGTCTACTGTTTGTGGGTAAGTGTGTCTGTTTAGTGTTCAGCATGAGCGAATGGCGGTGCGGGCTCGACGGACCTGGTGGTCTACTCTCGCACCTACTTTCTATGTTTCTATGTTTCTATAACCCCATCTAAACCCCTCTAAACCCATCTAAACCCCTCCAAACGCTTCTGAACACATCTAAACACAAATTAATCCCGCTAAACCCCTCTGAACTTCACGAAATTCATCTGAACATTTCTGAACCCCTCTGACCCACTGTACACCCTTCCAAACCCCTCTAAACCCCTCTAAACCCATCTGCACCCCTGAACACCCCTCTAAACCCCTCGGAACCACATTAAACCACGTTAAATCCCTCTTAACCTCTCTAAACCTCTCTAAACCTCCCTGAATCACTCTCAACCCTTCTAAACACATCTGAAACCCTCTGAACAGTTCTGAACCCCTCTGATCCTCCCTAAACGCACTCCAAACCACTCTAAACCCCTCTAAACTCTTCTAAACCTCCCTGAACCAATCTGAACACCTCCAAACCCCTCTAAACCACTGATACCACCCGTAAGCCGCTCCTAAGCCCTCTAACCCCCTCTGAAACTCCTCTAAACCCTTCTGAACCTCTCTCAACCCCTGTGAACACCTCGGGTCCACACTAAGTCCATCTAAACCCCTCAGACCCACTCTGAAACCGTTTAAACACCTAAACACATTTCTAAACCCCTCGAAACCCCCCGAAACCTCTCTAATCATCTATGAACCCGTCTAATCCCCTCTAACCCCCTCTAACCCATCTAAACACCATCAAACCCATCTAAACCACTCTAAACCCCTCTAATCCCCCGAAACCCCTCGTATTACACCAGGCGCTTGTGCGCCCGGCTCGTAGTTTGCAGACGAGGTTCGTAGCTTTCGCAGCAGGCTCGCACCTTTCGCACCAGGCTCGCACATTCAGCACCAGGCTCGTACTTTGCGCAGCAGCTCGCACTTTTTGGACCAGGCTGGCATTTTTTGCAGACGGCTCGTACTTTTCGCACCAGGCTCGAACATTTTTGCGCAACGCTCGCAATTTTCGCACTTTTCGTAGCAGGCTCGTACTTTTCTCTCCAGTCTCGCAATTTTCGCAGGAGCCCCTCCAAACCCCTCTGAATCATTCTGAACGCCTCTGACCACCTCTAAACACCTCTAACCCCCTCCAAACCCCTCTAAACCACTCTACATCCCCTTGAACTCCTCTGAACACTTGGCCCTTCCAAACCCCACTAAACTCCTCTGAACCCCTCTGAACGGCTCTAAACCCATATATTCCCCTCTGAACCACTCTGAACCAATCTAACCATATCTAACCCTATCTAAACCCCCTCTAAACCCATCTACCCCTCCAAACGCTTCTTAACACATCTAAACACAAAATAATCCCGCTAAACCCCTCTGAACCTCACGAAATTCATCTGAACACTTCTGAACCCCTCTGACCCACTGTAAACCATTCCAACCCCCTCTAAGCCCATCTGGATCCCCTGAAAACCATCTAAAATCGGAACCACAGTAAACCCCTCTAAACCCCTCTAAACCCCTCTAAACCTCTCTAAACATCCCTGAACCACTCTCAACCCTTCTAAACACCTCTGAAACCCTCTGAACAGTTCTGAACCTCTCTGAACCTCTGTAAACGCACTCCAAACCACTCTAAACCCCTCTAAACCCCCTGTAAACCTCCTTGAAACTCTCTGAGCACCTCCAAACCCCTCTAAACCACAGGAACCCCCCGTAATCCGCTCCTGTCCTGAACCCCTCTGAACACCTCCAAACCTATCCAAACCCCATCAAACCCATCTAAACCACTCTAAACCCCTTTAATCCCTCGCAAGCCCTCTAAACCCCACCAATCCCCTCGATAAGCCCTCGAAACCAATCTAAACGAATCGAAACCCGTCGACACCTCTGTAAAACCCGCTAAACCCCTCTAACCTATCTGAACCACTCTAAACCCATCTAAATCCCATCTAAACCCATCTAAACCCATTTGAATTCCTCTGAACCACTCTGAAAGCCTCTAAATCCCTCAGATCCCCTCTGATCACCGCTAAACCCGTCCAAATCCCTCAGAATAAATATGAAACCGTCTAAACACCTCTAAACATTTCTAAACTCCTCTAAATCCCTCGAAACCCCCCGAAATCCCTCTAAACAGCTATACACCCGTCTAACCCCATCTAAACCCCTCCAAACCCCTCTTAACCAAACCCCTCTAACCCCTCGAAACCCCTCTAAAACCCACCAATCCCCTCGATAACCCCTCGAAACCACGCTAAACACCTCGAACCCCCTCTAAATCCGTCGAAACCCCCTGTAAACCCCATGTAAAGCTCTGGGAACACATCTAAACCCATCTAAACTCCTCTAAACACCTCTAAACCCCACTAAACCACTCTACACTTCTCACCCCTTCTTTTTTTATTTTTTTTTTATAATTATTTTTATTAGAAGTACGGTAAATTACAATAATACACAACACATATATCTTAATACATTTTTTGTACCGCTTCATTTATTTGAGCTTTAAGAAAAAGATAGAAGTAAGGAAAGTAAAGAAAGTGCGCAAGAGTCGTGAAGTGCAAGAGAGTGTTGGGAAAAGAAAGCCCCTTAGAAAAGAAGTTAGAGAAGGAAGTGAAGTAAGAAAGTAGACCCTAGAAAAAAAGAAAAAGAAAGTAAGGACAATCGCTCTATTATAACATTGAACTCCGCAGAAAGACCACCAACCAAGTCAGTTTTTGTTGTTTTACCTCCCCTTGCCAGGTCCTGATACCATTTATTTATTCATTTATTTTTAAAATTACTATTGCACCTCATGCTTGTAATATGTCCATAAACGTAGACCACGTCTTTTGGAATTGGTTTGCTTTACCTGCTAAGAGGAATCTCATCTCTTCCAGATGTAATGTCTCAAACATATTTGATGTCCACATTTTTATTGTTGGTGTGGGCGCATTTTTCCAGAATTTAAGTATGAGCTTTTTTCCCATTATTAGCCCGTAATTGAGTAAATTCTTCTGATACACGTTTAATTCAGGGATACCTTCCGATATCCCAAAAATGATCCATTCTGGTTTTGGTACCAGTTTTATTTTAATTAATTTTGAAAAAATATCAAATATTCCATGCCAGAATGTTTGGATTTTTGTACAAAAAACAAATGAATGCGCTATAGTAGCTTCTTGACACAGACATTTATCACAGATTGGTGAAACAATAGGAAAGATTTTATAGTCTATGTAATGTTTTGAATTGGATAAGCGTATGTCGTACATTGATCGAGCATTTATGCACCTGTAGTAAATGATTATCCCAGCTCTCTCTTGAATTTTTTATAGCTAATTCTTGTTCCCAGTCTCTCCTAATTCCATCTGTTGTGGGTATTTCTATGTTTAAAATGATATTATATGTACGATATTAGATTAGCTGATTCCGCCTTTGTCTTCATTGCTTCATCCAGTAAGTCGGAAGGCATATTATGATAGTATTTTGTGTATTTTTTCAGATAATCACGAATTTGAAGATATTTAAAATATTGGTTATTTTTCAAATTATATTTCAGTTGTAGTTGTTGAAATGATAGTAATTTTCCCACTTCATACAGATCTTCGAGCGTTTTGATTCCCATTCTTTCCCATTATATAAATGATTTGTCTATGATTGATGGTTTAAACGATGGGTTATTGACTATTGGTATTGAGAGAGATAGGTTTCTTAATTTTAGATTCTGTTTTATTTGTTTCCATGTTATAATTGTGCTATGTAGAATTGGGTTTTTATTATAATTTTTATTATTCAAATTTATTGGTGAGAGGATAATCGCTCCTATATTACTCGGGGAGCAGTCCCCTTTTTCCATTACAATCCAGTCCGCCTGCTGGGCAGAATTGTCCAGCAGGTGAATCATATTTTTAATATTTACTGCCCAATTATAATACATAAAGTTAGGGAGCGCTAGACCCCCCCCCCCCACTCTTTTCGTTTATTAAGGTGTGTTCTTTGTATTCTATGGGGTTTATAATCCCATATGAAATTTGTAATGTCTGAGTCCAATTTTTTGAAAAACTTTTTTGGGAGATATATAGGTATTGATTGAAATAGGTATAGAATTTGTGGTAAGAAAATCATTTTTATAGCGTTTATTCTGCCTATTAAGGACATCGGAAGTGTTTTCCAGAATTTAATCAAATTATTTAATTTCTTAAGTAAGGGATTATAATTGGCTTTAAACATATCCTGGTAATTTCTAGTAATTTCAATTCCCAAATATTTGAATTTTTCTGTAGCTATTTTAAAGGGGAATTTACTGAGGTGTGTTGAGTCTTTTGGTTTTATCGACATAATTTCATTTTTGTTCCAATTTATTCTATATCCTGAAAAGGATCCAAAGTCCTCAATTAAATTTAATATATTCGGTATACTAATTTGTGGTTTTGTGATGTACAGTAGTACATCATCGGCATATAGGGATATTTTGTTATTTGAATATTTTGTATTATAACCGTAAATATCCAGGTGTGTTCTTATTTTTTCAGCAAGGGGTTCAATTACCAAAGCAAATAACAGCGGAGATAATGAACAACCTTGTCTATTGCCCCTTGATAGTTCAAACTTCGAGGATAATATATTATTAGTTAGTATTCTAGCCGTAGGTTTGTTATATAATAGTTTTATCCATGCAATGAAGTTCTCTCCCAATTGGAATTTTTGCAATACTTTAATCATATAATCCCTCAACCCATCTAAACCGCTCTAAACCCCTCTAACCCACTGTAAAACCCTTGAAACCCTCTAAACCACACCAGCCCCATCGAAACATCTAAAAACCCCTCTAAACCCCTCCAAACTCATCTAAAGCCATTTAAACACCTCCTAACCACTCCGGACACCTCGAAACCTGTCTAAATCCCTCTGTCCCTCTAAACACCTCCAAACACCTCTAAACCCATCCACACCTCTGTAAAACCCGCTAAACCTCTCTAACCTATCTGAACCACTCTAAACCCATCTAAATCCCATCTAAACCCATCTAAACCCATTTGAATTCCTCTGAAACACTCTGAAAGCCTCTAAATCCCTCAGATCCCCTCTGATCACCGCTAAACCAGTCCAAATCCCTCAGAATAATTATGAAACCGTCTAAACATCTCTAAACATTTCAAAACTCCTCTAAATCCCTCGAAACCCCCCGAAATCCCTCTAAACAGCTATACACCCGTCTAACCCCATCTAAACCCCACCAAATCCCTCTTAACCAAACCCCTCTAACCCCTCGAAACCCCTCTAAAACCCACCAATCCCCTCGATAACCCCTCGAAACCACGCTAAACACCTCGAAACCCCTCTAAATCCGTCGAAACCCCCTGTAAACCCCATGTAAAGCTCTGGGAACACATCTAAACACCTCTAAACCCCACTAAACCACTCTACACTTCTCAACCCTTCTAAACCGCTCTAAACCCCTCTAACCCACTGTAAAACCCTTGAAACCCTCTAAACCCCTCTAAACCACACCAACCCCATCGAAACATCTAAAAAACCCTCTAAACCCCTCCAAACTCATCTAAAGCCATTTAAACACCTCCTAACCACTCCGGACACATCGAAACCTATCTAAATCCCTCTGTCCCTCTAAACACCTCCAAACACCTCTAAACCCATCCACACCTCTGTAAAACACTGCATCCTTGTAAACCCCCTGTAAACCACTCGAAACCACCTCTAAACCCCCCCCCCCACCCCTGTAAACCCCTCTAAACCGCTCTAAACGGCTCTAAATCTTTCTAACCCCCTGTAAACCACTGCAAACCCCTCTAAACCGCACTAACCCCTCTCAATCCGTCTAAACCCATGTAAACCGCTTTCAACAACTCTAAACCCCTCTAAACACATGCAAACAAATTGGCGGATGTGAAAGGTTATGTCTGCTCTGCCTGCAGTCCGTATTTTCGCCATTGTTACTGTCTTGAAACGTTTTATTTTTGGGGGCAAATCTTTTTATGTGGGGGTGGGGGGGGGGGGGGGTCCGTGGGGGGGGGGGGGGGGGGGGGGGGGGGGGGGAGGGGGGAATTTTATTTTCTCGGTCCTACATTTTCGGAGATACGGTTTTCCTCCGAGTCGCATCTTCGCCCTCTCCGTGCGGCCTACATTCGGGACTGGAGCGGCGTTTCCTTCCGGGACCGGCCGGTACTACAGCTTCGGTGGCGGCACAGCGCTGGGTCACCATCAAGGAGCGGGCGTTGCCCTATCCGGGGATGCCGTGCGGTAAGCTCCGGAATGCTATGACCGCCGACTCTAACATGCGACGAGCTGTGAATAAGGGCGTCCAGCCGGTGGCGGCGCTGGATTTAAAACACGGTTGAGACTGGGAACCGAGAGCGCCTGAGTCGGAGCTCCGACCAGCGCGGCCTGAAGACTTCTGGACCCGCAGTCTCCGGGGAGGAAGCGGCCGCTCCAGACATTCCAAAACGCCGAGGAGTGTTCACCCGACGTCGGTGTCCCATCTTCCCGGCAAGAGGGCCTATAACATCGGGCCGCCGTTGTGGTGACGGGCTCCGGAGACCTCAAACAGTACCCGACCTCGGGTGGAATAAGAAGAGGAAGAGGACTGGACTTGTTTGGTGATTTCCCTCTCAGTGGAAAGTGTTGATTCTACTGAGCGCGGACGTGCATGTTGAATCCTATAGTGCATTGAATGTTTTTTCTTTTTACTTTTATATGGATGTATGGTCATCTAATTTCTTCTCTGTAAAGTGCTTTGATTTCAACGTTCAACGTGAAGTGCTAAACCCCCGTAAACCCCTCCAAACCCCTGTAAACCACTCTAAACCTTTCTAGACCACTCTAAACCCCTGCGAACTGCTGTAAATCCCTCTACTCACCTGCATCCCCTGTAAACCCCTCGAAACCACTCTAAATCCCCTGTCAACCACTTTACACCCCTATAAACCCACGTAAACCATATTAAACGCATCTAAACCACTCTAACCCCTCTAAACAACGCAACCCCCCCTCAAAACCCCTCTATACACGTCCATACCCTTCTAACCCCATCGAAACCCCTCTTAACCCATTTAAACACGCCTAACCGCCCTATAATCCCCTCAAACCACCTGTAAATCCCTCTAAAACCCTCTAAGCCCATGTCAACTCCTGTAAACCCCTCTAAACCCCTCTAAATAATTGTGAACGCCTCTAAATCCCTAGAAACCCCTCTAAACTCCTCTAACCCCTCTAATCCACTCTGAACCCCTCAAAACCCCTGTAAACCCCTCTAAACTCATGTAAATCTCCAGAAATCACTGCAAACCCCCCTAAACAACTAATCCACTCTCAACCTCTGTAAACCCCTGTAAACCCCGTGTAAACCACTGTAGACCTCTGTAGACCACTGAACATTTCTGCAGACCACTGAAAACCCATGCAAACCCCCTGTAAACCCGTCCAAACATCTTTAAACCCACTCCAAACCGCTCTAAACGTTGCCATCCCCTCTAAACCCCTGTAAACCCCTGTAAACCCCTGTACACCCCCCGCAAACGCCTCTAAACCTATGTAAACCCCGGTGAACCAATGTCAACACCTGTAAACCTCTGTATACCCATGTAAGCACCTGTAAACCTCTGTAGACCCATGCAAACACTTGCAAACACATGAAAACACCTGAAACACCCTCCAACCTCCTTAAACCCCCGCACATACACCAGCTTTATACCCATGTAACTCCATCCATACCCTTCTTAAGCCCCGCAAAAGCCTCTAAACACATGTACACACGTCTAAGCCTCTCTAAACCACAAACAACATTCAAAACCCCTCAAAACCCCTCAAACCCCATCTACACATCTCTAAACACCTCTAAACCCATCTAAACACATCTAACCCATATAAACACCTCCGAACCCCTCTAAACACATCTAATTCCCCGCAACCACCTGTAAATCCCTCTAAACCACTCGCATCCCCTCTAAACATCTGTAAACCCATCTAAACCCCTCTAAACCACTCTAAGCCCTTGTTTAACCCCTCTTAACCCCTCTATAACCATATAACCATATAACAATTACAGCACGGAAACAGGCCATCTCGGCCCTACAAGTCCGTGCCGATCAACTTTTTCCCCTTAGTCCCACCTGCCTGCGCTCATACCATAACCCTCCATTCCCTTCTCATCCATATGCCTATCCAATTTATTTTTAAATGATACCAACGAACCTGCCGCTACCACTTCCACTGGAAGCTCATTCCACACCGCTACCACTCTCTGAGTAAACAAGTTCCCCCTCATGTTACCCCTAAACTTCTGTCCCTTAATTCTGAAGTCAAGTCTAAAGCCCTCTAATCTCCGGTAAATCCATGAAAACACATGTAAACTCCTGTAAACCCATGTAAATGCCTCTAAGCCCTTGTAAACCCCCTCAGGCAGAGACCCGTCCAAACCACTCCGCAACTAAAACCGACCTAAGCCCCTCCAAACAACTCTGTAACGACTATGGCGTATTCGTTCAAGTCCGTTGCCGAGTCCTTGAACATTTCACAGTCTACAGAATCCAAACAGTCCTGGAGTTGTTCCTCTGCCCCCCCCCCTCCCCCCGGACCAGCTCTGTACTGTCCTCAACCCTGGGGGTGCGCTCTTTAATTGCTGCCTGTAGGCAGGAAGAAGCAGCACCGCGGTATGGTCTGATTTACCGAAATGACGGCGAGGGATAGGGCGATAGGTATTCTTGATGGTGGTGTAGCAGTGGTCGACTGTGTTAGGTCCTCTGGTGCAGCAGGAGACATGTTGGGGGAAGATGGGGAGTGATTTATTTAGGTTTGCCTTATTGAAGTCCCCAGCAATGGTGGTAAATGCCTCGGGGTAAGACGTATGGTGTTTGTTGACCACGGCGTGCAGCTCCTCCAGTGCCAGACGAACGTCTGCCTGGGGTGGGATGTAGCCCGCGGTCAGGATGATGGAGTTGAATTACATAGAAACATAGAAACATGGAACTTAGGTGCAGGAGTAGGCCATTCGGCCCTTCGAGCCTGCACCGCCATTCAATATGATCATGGCTGATCATCCAACTCAGTATCCTGTACCTGCCTTCTCTCCATACCCTCTGATCCCCTTAGCCACAAGGGTCACATCTAACTCCCTCTTAAATATAGCCAATGAACTGGTCTCGACTACCCTCTGTGGCAGAGAGTTCCAGAGATTCACCACTCTCTGTGTGAAAAAAGTTCTTCTCATCTCGGTTTTAAAGGATTTCCCCCTTATCCTTAAGCTGTGACCCCTTGTCCTGGACTTCCCCAACATCGGGAGCAATCTTCCTGCATCTAGCCTGTCCAACCCCTTAAGAATGTTGTAAGTTTCTATAAGATCCCCTCTCAATCTCCTAAATTCTAGAGAGTATAAACCAAGTCTATCCAGTCTTTCTTCATAAGACAGTCCTGACATCCCAGGAATCAGTCTGGTGAACCTTCTCTGCACTCCCTCTATGGCAATAATGTCCTTCCTCAGATTTGGAGACCAAAACTGTACGCAATGCTCCAGGTGTGGTCTCACCAAGACCCTGTACAACTGCAGTAGAACCTCCCTGCTCCTATACTCAAATCCTTTTGCTATGAAAGCTAACATACCATTCGCTTTCGTCGCTGCCTGCTGCACCTGCATGCCCACTTTCAATGACTGGTGTACCATGACATCCAGGTCTCGCTGCATCTCCCCTTTTCCTAGACGGCCACCATTTAGATAATAGTCTGCTTTCCTGTTTTTGCCACCAAAATGGATAACCTCACATTTATCCATATTATACTGCGTCTGCCAAACATTTGCCCACTCACCCAGCCTATCCAAGTCACCTTGCAGTCTCCTAGCATCCTCCTCACAGCTAACACTGCCCCACCCCCCCAGCTTAGTGTCATCCGCAAACTTGGAGATATTGCCTTCAATTCCCTCATCCAGATCATTAATATATATTGTAAATAGCTTGGGTCCCAGCACGGAGCCTTGCGGAACCGCACTAGTCACTGCCTGCCATTGTGAAAAGGACCCGTTTACTCCTACTCTTTGCTTCCTGTTTGCCATCCAGTTCTCTATCCACATCAATACTGAACCCCCAATGCCGTGTGCTTTAAGTTTGTATACTGATCTCTTATGTGGGACCTTGTCGAAAGCCTTCTGGAGGTCCAGATACACCACATCCACTGGTTCTCCCCTATCCACGCTACTAGTTACATCCTCGAAAAATTCTATAAGATTCGTCAGACATGATTTACCTTTTGTAAATCCATGCTGACTTTGTCCAATGATTTCACCACTTTCCAAATGTGCTGCTATCCCATCTTTAATAACTGACTCTAGCAGTTTCCCCACTACCGATGTTAGACTAACTGGTCTGTAATTCCCCGTTTTCTCTCTCCCTCCCTTCTTAAAAAGTGGGGTTACGTTTGCTACCCGCCAATCCTCAGGAACTACTCCAGAATCTAAAGAGTTTTGAAAGATTATTACTAATGCATCCAATATTTCTGGAGCTACTTCCTTAAGTACTCTGGGATGCAGCCTATCTGGCCCTGGGGATTTATCGGCCTTTAATCCATTCAATTTACCCAACACCACTTCCCGGCTAACCTGGATTTCACTCAATTCCTCCAACTCCTTTGACCCGCGGTCCCCTGCTATTTCCGGCAGATTATTTATGTCTTCCTTAGTGAAGACGGAACCAAAGTAGTTATTCAATTGGTCCGCCATATCCTTGTTCCCCATGATCAACTCACCTGTTTCTGACTGCAAGGGACCTACGTTTGTTTTAACTAATCTCTTTCTTTTCACATATCTATAAAAACTTTTGCAGTCAGTTTTTATGTTCCCTGCCAATTTTCTTTCATAATCTATTTTTCCTTTCCTAATTAAGCCCATTGTCCTCCTCTGCTGGTCTCTGAATTTCTCCCAGTCCTCCGGTATGCTGCTTTTTCTGGCTAATTTGTACGCATCATCCTTCGCTTTGATACTATCCCTGATTTCCCTTGTTATCCACGGATGCACTACCTTCCCTGATTTATTATTTTGCCAAACTGGGATGAACAATGTTTGTAGTTCATCCATGCAGTCTTTAAATGTCTTCCATTGCATATCCACCGTCAACCCTTTTAGAATTAATTGCCAGTCAATCTTGGCCAATTCACGTCTCATACCCTCAAAGTTACCTTTCTTTAAGTTCAGAACCATTGTTTCTGAATTAACAATGTCACTCTCCATCCTAATGAAGAACTCAACCATATTATGGTCACTCTTGCCCAAGGGGGCATGTACAACAAGACTGCTAACTAACCCTTCCTCATTACTCAATACCCAGTCTAAAATAGCCTGCTCTCTCGTTGGTTCCTCTACATGTTGATTTAGATAACTATCCCGCATACATTCCAAGAAATCCTCTTCTTCAGCACCCCTGCCAATTTGATTCACCCAATCTATATGTAGATTGAAGTCACCCATTATAACGGGTTTGCCTTTGTCGCACGCATTTCTTATTTCCTGTTTGATACCATCTCCAACTTCACTACTACTGTTAGGTGGCCTGTACACAACACCCACCAGCGTTTTCTGCCCCTTAGTGTTTCTCAGCTCTACCCATACCGATTCCACATCCTCCAAACTAATGTCCTTCCTTTCCATTGCGTTAATCTCCTCTCTAACCAGCAACGCTACCCCACCTCATTTACCTTTCTCTCTATCCCTCCTGAATATTGAATATCCCTGGATGTTCAGCTCCCAGCCTTGGTCACACTGGAGCCATGTCTCCGTGATCCCAACTATATCATAGTCATTAATAGCTATCTGCACATTCAACTCATCCACCTTATTACGAATGCTCCTTGCATTGAGACACAAAACCTTCAGGCTTGTTTTTACAACACTCTTACCCCTTATACAATTATGTTGAAATGTGGCCCTTTCTGAGTTTTGCCCTGGTTTTGTCTGCCTGCCACTTTTACTTTTCACCTTGCTACCTATTGCTTCTACCCTCATTTTACACCCCTCTGTCTCTACGCTCACACATTTAAGAAACCCTTTCCCTTTAACTCCATCCTCCACTATCGCATTTGACACCCCACCCCCCTTATTCAGTTTAAAACCACCCGTGTAGCTGTGGCAAACCTGCCTGCCAGAATGCAGGTCCCACACCTGTTAAGATGCAATCCGTCCCTTTTGTACAATCCCCCCTTACCCCAAAACAGATCCCAGTGATCTAAGAATCTAAATCCCTGCCCCGTGCACCAGTTCCTCAGCCACACGTTCAGGTCCCGTATCTCCCTGTTCCTGCTCTCGCCAGCACGAGGAACTGGAAGCAAACCGGAGATAACAAACGTGGAGGTCCTGCTTTTCAGCATTTTTCCGAGCTCTCTAAAGTCACGATGCAGAATGTTCATCCCCTTCTTTCCGACATCGTTTTGCCGACATGCACTACCACTTCCGGATGTTCACCTTCGCCCTTGAGGATTTTATGCACTCTGTCCGTGACATCCTGGATCCTGGCACCAGGAAGGCAGCACACCATCCTCGCATCCCGTCTGTTGCCGCAGAAACCCCTGTCCGTACCTCTGACAATGGAGTCTCCCACTACAATGGCGTTGCCTGCCTTAGGCCTTTTTGGTTTTGGCTCAACAGCCCTATTCGCATCACAAGCCAGTCCGCCGCCCAGTGTAAACACCTATTCTGTCCCGACAGCTTCTAAGTGGGTGAACCTGTTCACAAGAGGTACAACACCAGGGGACGTTGGCATTCCATGCTTCCCTCCCGTTCTCATTGTCTCCCACCTTCTCTCTTCCAGTACCTTAGGTGTAACAATCGCACTGTAGGACTTGTCGAGGAATGACTCCGTTTCTCGGACGAACCGGAAGTCATCCACTTGCTTCTCCAGTTCCCCAACACGGCCCTTCAGGAGCTCTACCTGGATGCACTTCTCCCATTTGTAGCAGCCAGAGGCACTAGCGGTGTCATTGACCTCCCACATACTGCAAGCATCGCACTGAATCAGCTTGCCTGATATTTCCTTCTTTCGTCTCCTCGCCGAAGACTCTCGAGCCAAAGACTCACACTTTTCTCACAGGGCACTTCCCTCACAAGGCCGCTCACTCACTGCCGCTCGCTAAGAGCAGTCTTGCTTAAATTGACTGATACATTGCCTGATTTACCAATTTACAAACCAAATTACCTTGGAAGGTAGAAGGGACGGCACTTCACCGCCAGATGTTCGAGGTGTGGACAGCAGGAGTTGGACAGGACTGCCACGTCTGAGCACCACGCAGAGTTGACCATGAGGCAGACGCCCCCTCCTCTCCCTTTCCCAGATGCCAGTGTACGGTCCATACGGTGGATGGAGATCCCTTCAGGCTGGACCGCTGAGTCTGGGGAGCTGGGGGTGAGCAATATATCTGTGAAACAAAACACAGAGCATTCCCTCAGCTCCCTTTGATAAAGCAGCCTTGCCCTTAAGTCCTCCACTTTGTTTGCAAGGGACTGTACATTGGCCAGTAGGATAGTAGGGAGAGGGGGCCGAAGTGTTTCCCAATCAGAAACCTTGGATTAACTTTCAGATCCGCACTCTTCTGAAGACCAGACACCGAGCATTCATGTCAGATGATACAGTGGTTTACAAGAGGTCCAGATACGACCTTGGTAAGATCATCAAAAAGGCTAAAAGGGACTTCTGCTCCAAGCTGGAGGATGAGACAGATGTTCGGCAGCTGTGGCGGGGCCTGAATGCAATCACGTCCTACAAGGCGAAACCAGTAGGCAGCTCGAATGTCGGCGAAACATCACTCCCTGACGAGCTCAATGCGTTTTAAGCACGCTTTCATAGGGAGAATACTGATGTGCCTTCCCGAACCCCCATTCGCAGTGATGATATCTCAGTCTCAGTCACAGAGGCCGACGTCAGGAACTCCTTCAGAGGGGTGAACTCCCGAAAAGCACCTGGACCTGATGGTATACCTGGTCGTGTTCTAAAAATATGTGCGGACCAACTGGCTGGAGTTTTTACGGACATTTTCAACCACCTGTCACTACTGAGGTCTGAGGTTCCCATCTGCTTCAAAAGGGCATCAATTATGCCAGTGCCCAAGAAGAGTAAGGTGACGTGCCTCAATGACTATTGACCCGTGGCACTAACGCCTGTGGTGATGAAGTGCTTCGAGAGGTTGATCATGGCGAAAATCAACTCCTACCTCAACAAAAACCTGGACCCAATGCAGTTTGCTTACCGCCACAACAGATCAACGGTAGATGCGATCTCGCTGGCCCTCCACTCCATTCTGGACGACTTGGACAACACAAACTCATATGTCAGGCTGTTATTCATTGATTACAGCTCGGCATTGAATACTATCATCCCCTCCAAGCTGGTTACCAAACTCGCAGAACTGGGTCTCTGCGCATCCCTCTGCAATTGGATCCTCGATTTCCTCATCCATAGACCACAGTCTGTTCGTATTGGTGGAGATGTGTCAGACTCGATAACAATCAGCACGGGAGCAACTCAAGGCTGCGTGCTCAGCTGTACTCCCTCTATACTCATGACTGCGTAGCCGGTCATAGTGCGAACTCCATCATCAAGTTCGCTGACCACACCACTGTAGTGGGACGTATCACTGATGGGGATGAGTCCGAGTATAGAAGAGAGATTGAGCAACTGTCCATATGGTGCCAGCACAATAACCTGGCCCTCAACACCAGCAAAACCAAGGAACTGATTGTGGACTTTGGAAGGAGTAGGATGGGGACCCACAGTCCCGTTTATATCAACGGGTCAATGGTTGAAAGGGTTAAGAGCTTCACATTCCTGGGCGTGCAGATCTCTGAAGATATTTCCTGGTCCGAGAACACTGATGCAATGATCAAGAAAGCACATCAGCTCCTCTACTTCCTGAGAAGATTACGGAGAGTCGGTTTGTCAAGGAGGACTCTCTCTAACTTCTACAGGTGCACACTAGAGAGCATGCTGACCTGTTGCATCGTGGCTTGGTTCGGCAACTTAAGTGCCCTGGAGAGGAAGAGACTACAAAAATTCGTAAACACTGCCCAGTCCATCATCGGCTCTGACCTTCCTTCCATCGAGGGGATTTATCGAAGTCGCTTCCTCAAAAAGGATGGCAGCATCATCAAAGACCCACACCATCCTGGTCACACACTCATCTCCCTGCTACCTGCAGGTAGAAGGTACAGGAGCCTGAAGACTGCAACGACCAGGTTCAGGAATAGCTACGTCCGCACAGCCATCAGGCTATTAAACCTGGCTCGGACAACACTCTGAACATTAATACCCCATTATCTGTCATTTTGCACGTTATCAGTTTATTTATTCATGTGTTTTGTAGTCAATGCCTATTATGTTATGTGTGCTGAAGCAAAGCAAGAGTTTCATTGTCCTATCAGGGACACATGACAATAAACTTGAACTTGAACTTGAACCCAGCTGGAAATCCCTCTAAACACTGCGAAACCCTCCAAATACGTCAAATATCATATAAACCCCTCTGAACCCCTCTGGACCACTCTGGACAACTCCAACTGAGCACATCTGAAACCCCAAAAACCCCCATATAAACCACCCTAAACCCCTCAAAACACCTCTAACCCACTGAACACCACTGAACCCCTCAATAACCATCCACACCCTTCTAAACACGTCTAAACCGCTCGGAACCTCTCTGCGCCCTTCTGAACCGCTGTAACCCACCTTGAAACCACTCTAATTCACCCTGACCAGCTCTGAACCTCTCTAAACCGCTCTAATCACTTCTAAACCCGTCCGAACCCGTTCAAACCACACTGGACCCCTCTGAAAACCTCTAAACTATCTGAACACAACTGAACCAAACTAAATTCCTCGAAACCTAAAGACCTCTTAAACCATTCAACCCCTCTGAAACCCTTTAAACGTCTCAGAACCCCCGCTAAAATCCGCTAAACACCTCAAAACAACTAAACCCCTCTGAATCGCTCTAAACCCCTCCAAACTCCTCTAAATCCCTCCCCAACCATCTGAACACATATGTACACCTCTAAACCGCTCTGAACATCTCTGGACGCCTTTAAACCCTCTAAACCCTCCAATTTGCGTTTAGAGCAAACAGGTCGACGGAGGACGCAATGTCTCTGGCCTTCCAC
The DNA here is from genome assembly GCF_010909765.2 of Amblyraja radiata. Lineage (NCBI taxonomy): Eukaryota > Metazoa > Chordata > Chondrichthyes > Rajiformes > Rajidae > Amblyraja > Amblyraja radiata. Next base: position 148,463 of record NW_022630159.1, read on the forward strand.
TCCACCCTGACACACCTTGACCAGCGGGACAGTTATGTGCGGATGCTATTCATAGATTATAGCTCCGCCTTTAACACCATCCCCCCATAAACTAGTCACCAAGCTGGACCACCTGGGCCTCAACACACATCTGAGCAGCTGGGTCCTGGACTTTCTCACCGGCCGACCACAGACTGTGCGCATGGGGAGGCATGTCTCCTCCAGCATTACCCTGAACATCGGTGCACCACAGGGCTGTGTGTTGAGCCCCTTCCTCTTCTCCCTCTACACTCTCGACTGCAAACCCACCCACGAGGCCAACACCATATTAAAGTTTGCAGATGACACCATCGTGGTAGGCAGGATCACGAGTAAAAAACGAGGCCGCCTACAGGACAGAGGTAGAGAACCTAGTGAGCTGGAGCCGTGTGAACAATCTGATCCTCAACGCAGCAAAAACAAAGGAGATGATCCTGGACTTCAGGAGGAGACCGAAGACCTTCGTCCATCAGCCCATCACCATTAACGGCGAGACAGTGGAGGCTGTGCAGAACATCAGGTACCTCGGGGTCAACATCAGCCACGACCTGACTTGGACCGTCAACATCACGGCGACGGCCAAGAAAGGACTTCAAAGGCTTCACTTCCTGAGGTGCTTGAAGAGGGCACGTCTCCCACAACAGCTGCTGGTGAGATTCTACAGGTCAGCCATTGAGTCAGTCCTCACATACTGCATCACAGTTTGGTACACTGGCTGTGCCGCAGAGAACAGGAACGCTCTCCAACGCGTCATTAAGAATGCTGAGAGGATCACTGGCACCCAGCTCCCCAGACTGGAGAACATCTACCGGTCCCGCTGCATCCGGAGGGTCAAGGGCATCATTAGAGACAGCACACACCCTGGACACTTCCTCTTCACCCTCCTGCCCTCAGGAAGACGATAGAGGACACTGAGCGCCCGCACGACAAGACTAAAAAACAGCGTCTACCACAGAGCTGTCACACTACTGAACTCCATCCCCCTCCCACACGGATTCCCCCCCTCTCTCTCACACACCCGCCCATACTCCTATATGTTTATAGTCCAATTATTTTATTAGTTATTTTTAAACGTATTTTTGTACTCATGTTCCTGTGCAGCTGGAGGACTGCTCCAACAAAATTTCGTTGTCTTGTACAATGACAATAAAGATTATCTATCTATCTAAACCCACCTGTACATCCCTAAACCCCTCTAATACCTTCTAACCCCCTCTAAACTCCTCTAAACACCTCTAAATCCATATACACCATTTTAAACCCCTCTAGAATGCTCTAAACCCATCTGAGCCCCCCTAAATCCCTCTAAACCTGTCTACACACCTCCAAGTCGATCAAACCGCCTGTAAACGTCTCTGAACCCCTCTAAACACCTCTGAACACCTCTAAACCTCTGTTAACCCCATGTGAAACCCTCTAAAGCCCTGTAAACCAAGCGAACCCCCTCTGAATAACTCTGGACCCCTCTAAACCACTCTAAAAGGGTGGTACCACACCTGGAGTATTGCGTACAGTTTTGGTCTCCAAATCTGAGGAAGGACATTATTGCCATAGAGGGAGTGCAGAGAAGGTTCACCAGACTGATTCCTGGGATGTCAGGACTGTCTTATGAAGAAAGACTGGATAGACTTGGTTTATACTCTCTAGAATATAGGAGATTGCGAGGGGATCTTATAGAAACTTACAACATTCTTAAGGGGTTGGACAGGCTAGATGCAGGAAGATTGCTCCCGATGTTGGGGAAGTCCAGGACAAGGGGTCACAGCTTAAGGATAAGGGGAAATCCTTTAAAACCGAGATGAGAAGAACTTTTTTCACACAGTGAGTGGTGAATCTCTGGAACTCCCTGCCACAGAGGGTAGTCGAGGCCAGTTCATTGGCTATATTTAAGAGGGAGTTAGATGTGGCCCTTGTGGCTAAGGGGATCAGAGGGTATGGAGAGAAGGCAGGTACGGGATACTGAGTTGGATGATCAGCCATGATCATATTGAATGGCGGTGCAGGCTCGAAGGGCCGAATGGCCTACTCCTGCACCTAATTTCTATGTTTCTATGTTTCTATGTAAACCCCTTAAACCCACCAGAGTCCCTCTAAACCCATCTATACCCCACTACACCAATCTAAACACATCTTCACTCCTCTTGTTGGGTTGGCGGCGCGACAGACGTCACAGCGGCCTCTGCAGTCTGCCAGTCTCTTTTTATTTTATTGTCCTGTTGAGTGTACAGTTTGTGGTGTTTTTTTGACTGTGTATGTGTCGGGGGCGGGGGGGTGGGGGGGAAACGTTTAAATCTCTTCCCTGCACGGGGACCCGACATTTTCCCTGTCGGGTCTCCGTTGCCGTTGGGGCCTAGCACCGTGGAGCGGCCTCCAACCGGAACGACAGCTCAAGTTACGGAGCCGGCTGAGTCGCGTACCTACCATCGTGGAGCTGGCCGGCTTAGGAGCGTGGAGTGCTGCGGTCGCGCGCGGTTGCGACCCGACTCCGGTGGATGGCGGTTCCCCGGTGGGAAACTGCTTTGCGGGGCACCGGCAACGGCGACTTCTCCCGCTCGAATTGCGGGATTGAGAGTGACATGGAGCGGGGCCTTACATCGCCCGGCGCGGCTTTAAATGGCCGCGGACTTGCTAGCGCCCACCGGGGCATCCAACATCAAGACCCGGAGCGCGGGTTTACATCGCCCGGGCGGCTTTAAGTGGCCGTGGGACTTGCTAGCGCCCGCCCGGGGCTTTCACTTTGACTTCGGGAGAGGAATGAAGAGCAGGGGAGAGACAAGATTTGCCTTCCATCACATTGAGGAGGAGATTCACTGTAATGGATGTTTGTGTAAATTGTGTTGGTTTTGTGTCTTGGTTCTTTTCTTATATGCCTGCAGTAACCAAATTTCGTTTGCACTTCATGTGAGGTTCAAATGACAAATAAAAGGTATTGTATTGTATTGGTATTGTAATCCACTTCAAACAGTCTAAACACTTCTAAACATCTCCAAAACGCTATCAACACCTCTAAACCCTCTAAACCGATCTGAAAACCCTCCAAATACCCCTCCAAATCCCCCTAAACCCTCTGCACCTTTCTGAACTCCTCTAAATCACCCTAAATCCCTATAAATCCCACCAAATCGCTCCAAGCCCCTCTCATCACGTCCGTACCCATATAAACCTATCTAATCAACTCCAAATCACTAGTCCCCTCTAAAACGCTCCGAAACCCTCTGAACCACTAAACCCCTCTAAACATCTAAACCCCTCTAAACACCTCAGAACCACTCTAAACACCTCAGCACCCCTTTAAACGCCGCTGAACCGCTCGGAACCCTTCTGAACCCCGCAACACAACTCGAAACCCCTCGAAACCACTTGAAACCACTCTAAACACCTCTAAACACATCGACACCCCTCTAATCTCCGTTGGATTCCTCTGGACACCTCCAAACCCCTCTTAGCCCCTCAAAATCCCTCTAAACCACTCTAAACTCATCTAAATCCTTCTAAACCCCTCTAAGCCACCTGAACACCTCTGAAGCCGTATAAATCCCTCTAAAACTGTCTAAAGAACTTCAAACCCCTGCAACCCCCTTTAACCCCTCTGTGCCCCTCTAAACACATGTAATTCCCTCCGAATCCCTCTGAACCTCTCTGAACCCCTCTAAACCCCTCTATATCCATCTAGAGAAGTCTAAACTCATCTAAACCCATCCGAAAGCGTCCAACCCCCTCTGAACCACAGTGAACCCCTCGAATTCCTTCTAAACCACACTAAATGCATCCAAACCCCTCTAAACCCCCGCCCCCAGACCCCTCTAAACGCCAGCTAACCCCCTCGAAACCGCCTCGAAGCTCCTCTAAACACCTTCCACCCCATCTGAACACGTCTAAACCCCCTTGAACTCACGTTAAACCCCTTCAAACCCCTCTGGATCCATCTGCACTCGTCTATACTCCTCCACACCACTCTAAACCACTCTAAACCACTCTAAACCACTCTAAGCTCCTCTAAACCCCTCCAAACCCCTCTGGACGCCTTTAAACTCATCTAAATACCCCTGGACATATCTGAACCCCTCTAAACTCCTCTGAACCCCTCTAAACCACTCTAAACCCGTCTGAACCGCTCGGAACCCCTTTGAACTAATCTAACCCCGTCAAAACCCCTCTAAACTCCTCTGAACCCCTCTAAACCACCTCTAAACTCCCATGAACACATCTAAACACCTCTTGGCACCGCTATAAACGCTCTACACCCCTCTGAGCCCCTCTGAACAACTGTATACCCCTCTAACACAATCTAAACCCCTCTAATCACCTCCAAACTACACTGAACACTTCTAAGCCTATCTAAGCACATTTAAACCCCTCTAAATCCCTCCGAACACATCTGAAATCCTCTAAACCCACCACAAGTAATCTAAACTCGAAACCCCTCTGGACATCTCTGAATCCCTCTAACCCCCTCCAAACGTTTCTGAACACTTCTGAACCCCTCCAAACACCTCCTAACCCCTCTTCATCGATCGGAACCCCTCTGAACCCCTCTACACACGTCTAAAATTCTCTAACCCTCTATGAACCCCTCTAAACTCCTCGAAACACCTCTGAACACCTCTCAACCCCTCTAAACGCCTCCAAACTAAAACACCCCTAAAAACCCCCTAACCCCATCTAAACCTCTCCAAGCACATCCAAACCCCTCTAAATACCTCTGGGCACCTCTGCACCACTGTATATCCCTCTAACCCACCCTCTAAACCACTCTAAATCCCTACAAACCCTTCTGAACCCCTCTGAACCCCCCTAAACCTCTCTAAGCCACAGTCACTCAAGGCGTTCCCCAAGACTCCGTATTCGCCCCCCTCCTCTTCATCATCTACATCCTCTCCCTTGGTCAGATATTCCGCCACTTCAACCTGGACTTCCACTGTTACGCCGATGACACCCAGTTCTACCTCGGCACCAAATCCACCCACAACACCTCCCTCTCCCATATCAACACCTGTTTGTCAGTTATAAAAACCTGGATGCAACATAACATCCTCAAATTCAACAGCGATAAAACAGAATTCCTCCTCATAGTCTCCAAATCCACATTCAGCAAAATCAATAACCGCACTCTCACCACTGTCTCCCCATCTCCCCAACCCGCAACCTTGGCGTGATCTTTGATTCCACCATCTCTCTTGAGCCTCACATCCGCCATGTCATTAAAACCTCCTTCTTTCACCTCCGCAACATCGCCAAAATCAGACCCTCACTCACGCTGCTGAAAGACTCATCCATGCCTTCATCTCCTCCCGACTGGACTATGCAACTCACGTCTCCTTGGCATCAGCTCCACCTACATCAACCGATTCCGACTGGTCCAGAACCCATCCGCCCGACTCATCACCCACACCCAATCCTGGCATCACATCACTCCAGTCCTCAAACAAATTCACTGGCTTCCCATCTTGGAAGGATATTGCGTTGAAGGATCAGGATAGTGAAACAGCTTGGGTACAGATAGAGAATAACAAGGGGAAAAAAACACTAGTGGGTGTAATTTATAGACCTCCAAATAGCTGTGACGCTGTTAGTCAGAACATAAATCTGCAAATAGTTGACGCATGTAAAAAGGGAACTGCTGTAATCATGGGGGACTTCAATTTTCATATTAATTGGGCAAACCAAACTGGGCAGGGTAGACTAGAGGAAGAGTTTATAGAATGTATTAGAGACGGGTTCCTAGAACAGTATGTCACAGAACCGGCAAGGGGGGAGGCAATCTTGGATCTGGTCCTGTGTAATGAAGCAGGATTGATTAAAAATGTCATAGTTAGGGACTCGTTGGGAACAAGTGACCACAATATGGTCGAATTCCATATTCAAATAGAAGGGGAGCAGGTTGAAACTCAGGCTAGGGTGCTTAGTCTAAATAAGGGGGATTATGAAGGTATGAGGACTGAGCTGATCAAAGTTGACTGGGATAGCAGACTCAAGAATAAGACGGTACATGAGCAGTGGTGTACGTTTAAGGATCTACTGTATAACCTTCAAGAAAAATTTATTCCTATGAAGAGAAAAAGGGGTAAGGGTAAGAACAGTCAGCCATGGCTCAGTAAAACTATAAAGGATAGTATTCGGCTGAAGGCAAGGGCATATAAGGTAGCCAGAGATAGTGGGAGGGTAGAGGATTGGGAAGCATTTAAAGGTCAGCAAAGAATAACTAAGAGATTAATTAAGACGGGGAAATAGACTATGAAAGGAATTTAGCGAACAACATAAAAACTAATAGTAAGAGTTTTTATAGCTATATAAGAAGAAAAAGGGTGGCTAAGGTGAACGTTGGTCCATTGGAGGGTGAGACTGGAGAGTTGTTGGTGGGGAACATGGAAATGGCAAAGGCATTAAACGAGTATTTTGTATCAGTCTTCACTATAGAAGACACAAAAAATATTCCAACGCTGGATAAACAGGGGGCGGTAGGAATGGAGGAGCTAAATACTATTAAGATCACCAAGGAGGTGGTATTAGGGAAATTAATGAGACTGAAGGAGGATAAATCCCCTGGGCCTGATGGATTACATCCAAGGGTCTTGAGGGAGATAGCGGTGGGGATTGTGGATGCATTGGTGATAATTTTCCAAAACTCCCTGGAGGCAGGAACGGTCCCAGTGGATTGGAAAATGGCCAATGTAACACCTATATTTAAAAAAGGAAGTAGACAGAAGGCGGGTAACTATAGACCGGTTAGTCTAACATCGGTGGTGGGTAAAATGTTAGAGACAATTATTAAAGAAACACTAACGGGGCACTTGGATAAACATGACTTCATCGGACAGAACCAGCATGGTTTTGTGAAGGGGAAATCCTGTTTAACGAATCTGCTCGAATTCTTTGTGGAAGTAACAACCCGGGTGGATAAAGGGGAACCGGTGGATGTGGTATACTTGGACTTCCAAAAGGCTTTTGACAAGGTGCCACATAAGAGATTATTGCTAAAAATAAAAAATTATGGGATTGGGGGTAATATATTAGCATGGGTAGAGGATTGGCTGACAAATAGGAAGCAGAGAGTGGGGATAAATGGTTCATACTCGGGATGGCAACCGGTAACTAGCGGGGTTCCGCAAGGGTCGGTGCTGGGACCCCAGTTGTTCACAATTTATATAAATGATTTGGAGGAGGGAACCAAGTGTAATATATCAAAATTTGCGGAAGATACAAAAATGGGAGGAAAAGTAGGGGATGAGGAGGATAGGAAGAGTCTGCAAAAGGATATAGATAAGCTAGGTGAGTGGGCAACAACTTGGCGAAGGTTTACAAGATTAATTCCTGCAATGAGGGGATTGACATATGAGGAAAGGTTAAGTAAGCTGGAGCTCTACTCTTTGGAGTTTAGGAGAATGAGAGGCGATCTCATTGAAACATATAAGATCGTGAGGGGCCTTGATCGGGTGGATGCACCGAGGATGTTCCCAATGATCGGGGAAACTAGAACTAGGGGACATAGTTGCAGAATAAGGGGGGGCTCTTTTAAAACTGAGATGAGGAAGAACTTCTTCACCAAGAGGGTGGTTAATTTATGGAATTCACTGCCCCAGGGAGCAGTGGAAGCAGAAACGTTAAATATGTTTAAGTCTAGAATAGATGGTTTTTTAGCTGCCGAGGGGATAAGGGGCTACGGGGAGAGGGCAGGGATATGGACCTAGGTATGGTTAGTATAGTAAGACCTGAGTGATCTCCTGGACAAGTGTCGATCGCCTGGATTGGGGTCGGAGAGGAATTTCCCGGATTTTTTTTCCCGAATTGGACCTGGGTATTTATCCGGTTTTTTGCCTCCCCCAGGAGATCACGCGGTTCTTGGGGTGGAGAGGGGTGATAGCGGTATGAAGGGGAGGGTAGTGTCTTGTGTTCTGTGTCTTGTGTCTACTGTTTGTGGGTAAGTGTGTCTGTTTAGTGTTCAGCCATGAGCGAATGGCGGTGCGGGCTCGACGGACCTGGTGGTCTACTCTCGCACCTACTTTCTATGTTTCTATGTTTCTATCTCCCTCCGGATCAACTACAAAATCCTGGTCCTCACTTACAAAGCCCTCCACCATCTGCCCCCCCCCATATCTCACTGACCTCCTCTCCCCCTACCAACCCTCACGTTCCCTCAGATCCACATCAGCCGGTCTCCTCTCCAACCACAAGTTCAACCTCCGCAGTTTTGTGGGCAGAGCCTTCTCCAGGGCAGCCCCCAGGCTCTGTAACTCCATCCCCCAACTGATCCGCAATTCCGTGTCCCTCACCATCTTCCAGACCTGCCTCAAGACCCATCTCCTCACCTCTGCCTATCCTTAGCCCGACGTCCCCCTCCCTTTTCATCTGTGCTTGAATTGCCTCATTTTATGTTTTGAATTGAATTATATCTTTAATTTGTGTGCTAGTCATGTCTCTACTATTTATTTCATTCCGCTTACATGTTTTTCCTTTACTTTCTAAATTTTTGTAAGGTGTCCTTGAGACTCTTGAAAGGCGCCCATAAATAAAATGTATTATTATTATTAAGTCTCTTCAAACACGCTCTAACCCCCCCTCCGAACACATCTGAACCCCTATAAATCCCTCAAAAGCCCGCCAAACCACTCTAAACACGTCAGGACCTCTCTGAATCTGTTTAAACCCCTTCAAACACCTCTGAACTCCTCTGAACCACTCAAAACACATCAGAACGCGCTAAATCCCTCTAATCACCTCTAAATCCCTCTGGATCCATCTAAACACCTCTAAACTCATCTAAACCACTCTGAACCAATCTGAACCCCTCTAAATACACCTGAAACATCTGAATCCCTCTAAACACATCTGAACCTCTCTACATCGTTCTACACCCCTCTAAACACTCCTGAAAACCTCCGATCCTCTCTAAACACCTCTGAACCCCTCTAAACCCCGTAGCGGGCGCCGTCCTGTATGGGGTATGGCTGCCCAGCCTGCAGCTTTCCGTTTCTTTCTCTCTTTTTTATTATTTTTATTTAGTTGAGTTTTTTTGTTCAGGAGTTCTAGCCTTTTTTATGTGGGGGGAGGGGGGAAGGGGGACACTGCTTTTCTAGGGTCCCTACCTGGTCGGAGAGGCAGCTTTTCTCCGGGCTGCAGCTTGGACCCGTCCTCGCGGCCTACCAGCGGGCCTGGAGCGGCGTTTCCTGTCGGGGACCGCCCAGAACCTCGGCTTCGGCGGCGGCACAGCGCTGGAGCTGCATCGCGGAGCGGGCGATGCCTTGCCCGTGTCACCGCTCTGGAACTCCGGTGAGCTGGACCGGCGAAAATACATCGCGGAGCTGCGGGTCTGAGGAGGGACCAGCTGCGGGCGGCAGCGCTGAACTGTCCATCGGGAGCCTGGGATCTCGCGATGAGATTGCCAGTGGTGGAGCTCCAACCGGGGCGACCTTGTTGGCTTTGGAAGCCGCGGCCTCCAGTACGGAAGCGGCCGTTCCTGGTAGCCCAGCCGCTGAGAGGACTCTCGCGACGCCGGACCAACATCACCCGGTGAGAACGGCCTGGAACATCGGGCCTCCGTGGAGGCGACTGGAGGCCTCAACAGGCCCGACTATGGGTGGACATGGGTATGGGACTGGAATCTGTGCCTTCCCTCATAATGGGAATCATTGTGGGGGGATGTTTTTATGTTTAAATCTCTTTATTACTGTTATGTCTGTATTCTTTCTTTGTGTGATGCATGGCAAGAAGCATTTCACTACACCTAGGTGTATGTGACAATAAAATAACCTTTGCACCTTTAAACCCCCTCTAAACCCCTTGTGAACATAGCTGAACCCCTCTAACTCATCAAAGCCCTCTAAACCCCTCTGAACCCCTCGGGACCCGTCTGAACCCCTCAAAACCCCTCCACACCCCTCCAAACCCCATTTAAACCCCTCGAAACCCCTCCAAACACCACTAAACGCGTCGAAACTCCTGTAAACTCCTCGAAACCCATTCGAAACCTTTCTAAACTCCTGTAAACACCTCTCAACCCATTTGAACACGTCTAAACCCCCATTCAACCCCTCTAACTCTGTGTAAGATTCTCTATACACCCCCCAACAAATTTAAACAAATCTGAATACCTTTCAACCCCTCTAAACTCATCTAATGCCTTCAAAACACCTTTAAACCCCTCTGATTCAGATTCAGTTTCAGATTCAAACGTTATTGTCATTGTGCAGTGTACAGTGCAGAGACAACGAAATACAGTTAGCATCTCCCCAGAAGAGCGAACATAGAATATAAGCAATACATATATTTACGTACATACTGTCGTAGTAGTGCAATTTTTCTGGTGGAAGGAGTGTCTGGAGGGGGGGGTAATGACTGGCAATCATCGAGGTACAGTGTTAAGTAATGTAACAGCCGCAGGGATGAAGCTGTTCCGGGACCTGCTGGTCCGGCAACGGAGAGACCTGAATCGCCTTCCGGATGGTAGGAGGGTAAACAGTCTGTGGCTGGGATGAGAGCAGCCCTTAACGATGCTGCGCGCCCTTCGCAGGCATCGCTTGCTTTGGACAGACTCAATGGAGGGCAGTGAGGAATCGGTGATGCGTTTGGCAATTTTCACCACACTCTGCAGTGCTTTACGTTCGGAGACAGAGCAGTTGCCATACCATACTGTGTACAGTTGGTAAGGATGCTCTCGCTGGTGCAGCGGTCGATGTTCACCAGAATCTGAGGAGAGGGATGGACCTTCTTTAGTCTCGTCGAAGAAGAGACGCTGGTGAACTCCTTTAAACCCCTGTAAGTCCATCTAAACCCCTCTAAACCCCCTTGAACACCTCTAAACTCCTCGAAACACCGCAACCCCTATAAACACTCCAAACCCCTCTTAGCTCCTCTGAACCCCCTGTATACCCCTCTAAAGCAATCTAAACACCTCTAAACACCTCCAAACTACTCTGAACCCATCTAAGCCTATCTAACCCCTTTAAACTCATCTAAACCCTCCGAACACACCTGAACCCCTCTAAACATCCCTAAACCACTAAACCCCTCGAAACCCCTCTGGACCCCTCTGAACCCCTCTGAATCCCTCTAAACCCCTCCAAACGTGTCTGAACCGCTCTGAGCCCCTCTAAACATCCATAAACAACTCGCAACCACTCGAGACCCTCTAAAACCTTCTAAACACCCCGAACCCCTCTAAACCACTCGAAACCCCTCTAAAGCCCTCTAAACTTCTTCAAACACCTCTGAACATCTCTGAACCCCTCGAAACCACTGTAAACCCCTCCAAGTCCCCTGAACCTCTCTGAACCCCTGTAAACCCATCTTAATCCCTCTAAACCTCTCCAAACCCCAACCCATCGAAACCCATCTAAACACCCTGACACCCCTCTAAACCGCTCGAATCCCCTTGAAACCGCTCGAAACCCTTCAATACACATCTGAACACCTCTCAACATTTCTAATCCCCTCTAGGCCCCTCCGAACCCATCTGAACTGCACTAAAGCCTTCAAACTCCTCAACACCCCTCTAAACACCTGTAAACTACTCTGGACACACCTGAACAATTCTAAACACCCCTAAACCACTCTGAACACTCTAAACCCCTCTAATCCAATCGGAACCTATCTAAACCTATCCAAACCTCTCTAAACTCTTCTAAATCCCTCTGAAACACTCTGCATGCCTCTTAATCCCTTTAAACCCCATCTAACCCCCTCCAAATCACTCTGAACCTCTCTAAACCCCTCTAAACACATCTAAACATCCCTGAACCTTCTGAACCCCTCTAAACACCTTCTAACCCCTCTACACCGATCGGAACCACTCTGAACCCCTCTACTACCGTCTAAAATTCTCTAAACCTCTCTAACCCCCTCTAAACGCCTCGAAACGCCTCTCAACCCCTCAAACCCCTCTAAACCTCTATAAACCCCCTCAAACCCCTTTAAAACCCTCTACCCACCTCGACACACCTTGAAACCCCTATAAACCCCTCCGAACCCATCTGGACACCTCTGCACCACTGTATAGCCCTCTAATCCCCCCCTCTAAACCACTCTAAATCCCTACAAACCCCTCTGAATCCCCCTAAACCTCTCTAAGCCCCTGTAACCACCCTCTAACCCGCTCCGAACACATCTGAACACCTCTAATCCCCTGAGAATCCCTCTAAACCACTCTAAACACTTATGGACTCCTCCTCTGAACGACTAAACCCATCTAAACACCTCAAAACGCCTCTGGACCCATCTAATGCCCCTCTACACTCCTCCAATCGCCTCTAAACCCCCTCTGAAATCATCTGAACCTCTCTAATCCTCTCTAATCCTCCCTGGAAACTTCTGAACCCCTCTAAACACCTTTGAACCCCTCTAAACCGCTCTAAACCCACCTAAACACAACTGAAAACTTCTGAACCACTCTAACCCGCTCTAAACCCCTCTAAACCGCGCGGAACCCATATGAACCTCTCTAACCCCGTCTATAACCCGTTATACCCTTCTAAACCCATCTAGCCACCTCGAAACCTCTGTAACCCCATCCAAATCCCTCTAAACACCCCTGAACCCCTCTATTCACCTATAAACACCTCTCCAACCCTGTAAACACGCCGAACACTTCTGAGCCCCTTTGAACCCCTGTATACCCTTCTACCCCTCATCTAAACCACTCAAAACCCGTCCGAGCACATCTGATCCCCTCTGAACCCCTCAAAAGCCCCTTCAACCGCTCAAAACACCTCCAAACACCTCTCCACCTCTGTAAACCCTCGATACCACTTTGAACCCCTATGAACCCTTGTATACCCTTCTAAACCCTTTCTGAACTAATCTGCACCCCTCTAAACCCATCTAAACTAATCTGAAACTCTCTGAATGCCTCTCAATCCCTAAACTCATCTAAACCACTCCAAACCAATCTGAACCGCTCTGAACACCTCTGAACCCCTCTAAACTCGTCCATAGCCCTTTACACCGCTCGGAGCCATTGTGAACCCCTCTAAACAGCCAAAACCACTCTAGCACAATCTGAACCCCACTAAACCCCTCTAAACCCCTCTAAGCCCATCTAAATCCCTCCATACCCCTTTAAACGCATCTGAAACCCTCTAAACCCCTCTAAACCCCTCCAAACTCACTCCCCTGAACCGCTCTGAACCCCTCTCAACCCCACTGTAATCCCCATCGATATGCCTCTAAACCTCTCTGACCATCTGCGAACGCCTCTAAATCACTATGATGCCATGTAACACCTCTAAACCCATCTGAACCCACTTGAACACCACTAACCCCCTCTAAACCACTCTAAACCCCGCCAAACCAATCGAACCCCATCTGCACCCGTCTAATCCCGTGTAAAGCCATCTAATCCCCTTTAATCGCCTCTAAACTCCTCTGAAACAGTCTGAAGGCCTCTGAACCTCTCTAAAGATCTAAACCACGCGAAACCCCTCTGATCCCCTCTGAACCCCTCTAAACCACTCCAAACCACTCTAAACCCCTCTGCACCCATCTAAACCCCTCTAAATCCCTCTCAACCCATCTGAGCACCTCTGAACCCCTGCACACCCTTCTAAACCACTCTAAACCCCTTTAAACACCTCTAACCCCCTCTGATCACCACTGAAACCGTCTAAACCCTTCCAGACTCCTAAACACCTCTAAACCCCTCTTAATACATCTGAACCCATCTGAACTGCTTTAAACACCCTTTAAACCGCTGTAAACACCCTCAAGACCGCTCTAATTCCATCTGAACTGCTTTGAACCCCTCTCAACCGCTCTAAACCGATCTAATCCCCTCTAAACACCCTCTACACCCCACTAAACACAGCTAAACATCTCAAAACCGCTCTCAACCTCTCTAAACCCATCTGAACCCATCTGAACCCCTCTGAACCCCTCTGAACCCCTCACCCCCCCCCCAAATCCCTCTAAACCCCTCTTAACCATTCTGAACCCCTCTAAATCTATTTGAATCACACCAAACCGCACGAAACCACTCTGAACCCCTCTGAACCCATATAAAACTATCTAATCACCTCTAAAACTCTCTAAGCCCCTCTATACCCCTACAAACTCATCTGACTCCTCTAATCCTCTCTAAACCCCCTTTAAACGCTTCTAAACTCCTCTGAAACACTCTAAACCACTCTAAACCACTCCACACCCCTCTCAACTGCTCTAAACCCTTCAAACCCCTCATAATACATCTGACCCTCACAACACCAATCGAAAGCCCTCGGAACCCATGGAAACCCCTCTTAACTACTCGAAATCCATCTAAACACCCCTTAGCACTATTGAACCCCTGTAAACTCCTCCTAACCCATCTGCACCGCTCGGAACCCCTCTACCCCCGTCTAAAATACTCCAAACCGCTATAAACCACTCTAATTCCATCAAAACACCTATGAACACCTCTGAACCCCTTTAAACTCCTCTAAACCTCTATACTCCACCTCTAACCCCTTCTAAACGTCTCTCATCCTATCTAAACACTTCTAAGCACCCTATAAACACCTCTAAACACCTCTATACCATTATAAACACATGCAATCCCGTCTGAGCACCTCTGAACACCTGTATACCCTTCTATCCCCCTCAAAACCCCTCTCCACCCCTCCAAACCATTATGAACCCCGAACACATACGATCCCCTCTAAACACCGCAAAACGCTCTAAACCACTCTACACCATTATGGACCCATCTGAACCCCTCCAAATCCATCAACACCCCTCTGAAACCCTCTGAACCCTCTTAACCTCTCCAAACCCCTGGAACCACTCGAGTCCCCTCTAAATCCCACGAAACACATGGAAACCCCTCGACACCGCTCGAAACGACTTTAAACCCCTCGATTCCATCTGAACCAATCTAAACCCATCTGGAACCCTCTAAACCATCTAAACACCTCTAAACTCAAACTCCCCTAAACCCCTCTGCACCCCTCTAAACCCCTCTTTAATCCCCATCTATACGCATCTAAACACCCCTGAAAATCTCCGAACGCCTCTAAACCCCTCTGATGCCCTGTAATCCCCCTATAAACCTCTCTGAACCCCGCTGAACACTCTAAACCCATGTAAACCACTCCAAACCACCATCCCCCTCTAAACCCCTCTAAACCCCTCTGAACCTCTATAAACACCTGTAAAGCCACCTAATCCCATGAAAAAGCCTCTAAACCCCTCTAAACCCCTCTAATCCCATCTGAACCCTTCTGAACCTAAACCCGTGTCAACCGCTCTAAATCCCTCCAAAACCCATCGGAACCACTCGGAACACCTCTAAACACCTCAACACCAATCTAAACCCACCTGGACCCGTCTACTTCCCTGTAAAGCCCTTTAACATCCTTTAAACGCCTCTAAATCCATCTGAAGATTAGTTAAAACAAATGTAGGTCCCTTGCAGTCAGAAACGGGTGAATTGATCATGAGTAACAAGGACATGGCAGACCAATTGAATAACTACTTTGCCTCTGTCTTCACTAAGGAAGACATAAATAATCTGCCGGAAATAGCAGGGGACCGGGGGTCAAATGGTTAGCCGGGAAGTGGTGTTAGGTAAATTGAATGGATTAAAGGCCGATAAATCGCCAGGGCCAGATAGGCTGCATCCCAGAGTACTTAAGGATTTAGCCCCAGAAATAGTGGATGCATTAGTGATAATTTTTCAAAACTCTTTAGATTCTGGAGTAGTTCCTGAGGATTGGAGGGAAGCTAATGTAACACCACTTTTTAAAAAGGGAGGGGGAAAGAAAACGGGGATTTACAGACCAGTTAGTGTAACGTCGGTAGTGGGGAAAATGCTAGAATCAGTTATTAAAGATGGGATAGCAGCACATTTGGAAAGTGGTGAAATCATTGGACAATGTCAGCATGGATTTATGAAGAGTAAATCATGTCAGACGAATCTTATATAATTTTTCGAGGATGTAACTTGTAGAGTGGATAAGGGAGAACCAGTGGTTGTGTCATATCTGGACTTTCAAAAGGCTTTCGACAAGGTCCCACATATAACCGTATAACCATATAACAATTACAGCACGGAACAGGCCATCTCGGCCCTACAAGTCATTGCCGAACAACTTTTGTCCCCTTAGTCCCACCTGCCTGCACTAATAACATAACCCTCCATTCCCTTCTCATCCATATGCCTATCCAATTTATTTTTAAATGATACGAACGAACCTGCCTCCACCACTTCCACTGGAAGCTCATTCCACACCGCTACCACTCTCTGAGTAAAGAAGTACCCCCTCAGGTCACCCCTAAAGTTATGTCCCTTAATTCTGAAGTCATGTCCTCTTGTTTGATTCTTCCCTATTCTCAAAGGAAAAAGCTTGTCCACATCAACTCTGTCTATTCCTCTCATGATTTTAAATACCTCTATCAAGTCCCCCCTTAACCTTCTGCGCTCCAGAGAATAAATACCTAACTTATTCAACCTATCTCTGTAACTTAGTTGTTGAAACCCAGGCAACATTCTAGTACATCTCCTCTGTACTCTCTCTATTTTGGTTGACGTCCTTCCTATAATTGGGCGACCAAAATTGTACACCATTCTCCAGATTTGGTCTCACCAATGCCTTCTACAATTTTAACATTACATCCCAGCTTCTATACTCAATGCTCTGATTTATAAAGGCTAGCATACCAACAGCTTTATTTACCACCCTATCTATATGAGATTCCACCTTCAAGGAACTCTGCACGGCTATTCCCAGATCCCTCTGTTCAACGGTATTCTTCAATTCCCTACAATTGACCATGTACTTCCTATTTTGATTTGTCCTGCCAAGGTGTAGCACCTCACATTTATCAGCATTAAAGTCCATCTGCCATCTTTCAGCCCATTTTTCTAAATGGCCTAAATCACTCTGTAGACTTTGGAAATCCTCTTCATTATCCACAACACCCCCTATCTTGGTATCATCTGCATACTTACTAATCCAATTTACCACAACTTCATCCAGATCATTGCTGTACATGACAAACAACAAAGGACCCAACACAGATCCCTGAGGCACCCCACTAGTCACCTGCCTCCAACCCGACAAACAGCCATCCACCATTACCCTCTGGCTTCTCCCATTCAGCCACTGTTGAATCCATCTTGCTACTCCTGCATTTATACCCAACAGTTGAACCTTCTTAACCAACCTTCCATGAGGAACCTTGTCAAAGGCCACATAAGAGATTAGTATACAAACTTAAAGCACACGGTATTGGAGGTTCAGTGTTGATGTGGATAGAGAACTGGCTGGCAGACAGGAGCAAAGGATAAGAGTAAACGGGTCCTTTTCACAATGGCAGGCAGTGACTAGCGGGGTACCGCAAGGCTCATTTCTGGGACCCCAGCTATTTACGATATATATTAATGATTTGGACGAGGGAATTGAATGCAACATCTCCAAGTTTGCGGATGACACGAAGCTGGGGGGCAGTATTAGCTGTGAGGAGGATGCTAGGAGGCTGCAATGTGACTTGGATAGGCTGGGTGAGTGGGCAAATGCATGGCAGATGCAGTATAATGTGGATAAATGTGACGTTATCCACTTTGGTGGCAAAAACAGGAAAGTAGATTATTATCTGAATGGTGGCCGATTAGCAAAGGGGGAGATGCAACGAGACCTGGGTGTCATGGTACACCAGTCATTAAAAGTAGGCATGCAGGTGCAGCAGGCAGTGAAGAAGGCGAATGGTATGTTAGCATTCAGAGCAAAAGGATTTGAGTATAGGAGCAGGGAGGTTCTACTGCAGTTGTACAGGGTCTTGGTGAGACCACACCTGGAGTATTGCGTGCAGTTTTGGTCTCCTAATCTGAGGAAAGACATTCCTGCCATAGAGGGAGTACAGAGAAGGTTCACCAGACTGATTCCTGGGATGTCAGGACTTTCATATGAAGAAAGACTGGATAGACTCGGTTTGTAATTGCTAGAATTTAGAAGATTGAGGGGGGATCTTATAGAAACTTACAAAATTCTTAAGGGGTTGGACAGGCTAGATGCAGGAAGATTGTACCCGGTGTTGGGGAAGTCCAGAACAAGGGGTCACAGTTTAAGGATAAGGGGGAAATATTTTAGGACCGAGATGAGGAAAGCTTTTTTCACACAGAGATTGGTGAATCTCTGGAATTCTCTGCCGCGGAAGATAGTTGAGGCCAGTTCATTGGCTATATTTAAGAGGCAGTTAGATGTGGCCCTTGTGGCTAAATGGATCAGGCGTTATGGAGAGAAGGCAGGTACAGGATACTGAGTTGGATGATCAGCCATGATCATATTGAATGGCGGTTCAGGCTCGTAGGGCCGAATGGCCTACTCCTACACCTATTTTCTATGTTTCTATGTTTCTATAAACCCTTCTGAACCCGTCTGTCCCCATATAAACCTCTCTAAACACCTCTAAAACCCTCTAAGCCCATCTAACTCCCTCTAAACCCCTCTAAACGCATCTGAACCCCCCTCAACTCCTCCAAACAACGAAACCTCTAAACCCTTCTGAACTCATCTAAAACCGCTCTTATCCCACCAAACCCCTCTAAACTCCTCGAAATCCCAGTAAACGCCTCTACACCTCTAGAAACCTGCTTGAAACACATCTAAACTCTTCGAAACCACTCCAAACACGTCTAAACCCCTATAACCCCCTCTGGACCACTCTGGACACATCTAAACCCCTATGTGCTCCTCAAAACCTCTCTAACCCCCTCGAAACCTCTATCAACTCATCTGAGAACCTCTGCACCCCTCTGACCCCCTCCACACTTATCTGACTCCCCTCGGAACCCCTCTAAGCATCTCTAACCCCTCGGAACGGCTCGAGTTCCCTCTAAATCCCCCGCAACCCCCTACGACCCCCTCGAAACCCCTCTACACCCCCTCTAAACACCTCGAAAACCCTATAAAACACTCCAAACCCATGCGAGCACATCTGAACACCAGTAAACCCCTATAATAACTCTAAACCCCTACAAATCCCTCCAAACCCCTCTGAACCTCTCTGAATCGGCTTAAACCCATCCAAGCCCCTCTAAACACCTTAGAACACATCTGAACCCCTGTATACCCCTGAAAACCATTCTGAACCCCTCTAAACCCCTCCAAACCCTTCTAAACCCAATCTAAACCTTTTGGAAACCCTCCAAACACCCCTAACCTCCTCGAAACTCATCTATACTCCTCTCAACCCATCTGAACACGTCTCAACCCCTCTAAACAACTCTGAACACATGTAAAACCCTCTAAACTTATCTAACCCCTTCAAAACACCTTTAAACCCATCTAAACCCCTTTAAACCCCCATGTAACCACATCTAAACCCCCTCTAAACCCCCCTGAATACCTCTAAACACCTCTTAACATCTCTCAACCCCTATAAACCCTCCAACCCCCTATGAGGAACCTCTGAACCCCTGTATACCACTCTAACACATTCTAAACGCCTCTATCCACCTCTAAAGTACTCTGATCCACTCAAAGCCTATCTAAGCCCCTTTTAACCCCGCTAGAAACAACAAAAGCCATCTAAAACCCTCGAAATACCTCTGGACACGTCTGAAACCCTCTAAACCCCTCCAAAGATCTATGAACACTTCTGAACCTCTCTAAACTCCTCCGAACCCCTCTTCACCGATCGGAACCCCTCTGAAACTCTCTGCACCCGTCTAAAATGCTCTAAACCTCATAACCCCCTCTAAACCCCTCTAAGCTCCTCTAAACCTCTATAAACCACCTCGAACCCCTCTAAATCCCTCTGAACCTCTCTAACCCCATGTAAACCCCTCTAAGCACATCTGAACCCCTCTAAACTCATCTGGGCACCACTGCACCACTGTATATCCCTCTAACCCCCCTCTAATCCTCCGTAAATCGCTACAAACCCTTCTGAACCAGTCTGAAACCCGCTACAACTCTCTAAGTTTCTCTAAACACCCTCTACCCCCTCCGAACACATCTTAACCCCTCTAAACCCCTCAAAAGCTCTCTAAATCACTGTAAACACTTCCGGACCCATCTGATCCTCTTCAATCCCCTTCAAGCACCGCTGAACTCCTCTGAACCACTCAAAACACCACACACCCCTCTAAACCCCTCTAAGCTCCTCCGAATCACTCTGAACTCTAAAGCCATCCACATCTCTCTAAACCACTTGAAACACCTCAAAACCCCGCTGAACCATTCGAAAGGCCTCTGAACTCCTCTAACCCCACATGAAACCCTCTAAACTCCCCTGGCAACTTCGGAACCCCTCTAAACCCCTCTAAACCCTTACACACCACTTTAAACCCCTCTAAACCCCTTCAAACCCTTCAGAATACCTCTGAACCCGCGAAACCAATCGAAAGCCATCTAAATCCATCTAAACACCCCTGAACGCATATGAACCCCTTGAAACTCCTCCTAACCCCTCTACACCGCACGGGACCCATCCAAGCCCCTGTACCCCCGTCTAAAATTATCTAAACAGTTCTAAACCGTTCTAATCCCCTCTAAATACCTCTGAGCATCTCTGAACCCCTCTAAACACCTCTAACCTTCTCTGAACCCCTATAAACCCATGCAATCCCCATCTGAGCACCTCTGAACACCTGTATACACTTCTAACACCCTCTAAACCCCTCTAAATCTCCAAACCCCTCTGAACCCGTCTGAAACCCCCTAAACCTCTCTAAGCCACTCTAACACCCTCGAAACCCCTCCGAACACATCTGAACACATCTAAACCCCTCAAAAGCCCTCTATCCCCCTCTAAACCCTTATGGACCCCTCTCAACCTCTCTAAATCCCTCCATACCTCTCTGAACCCCTCGGAACCCCTCTAAACCTCTCTAAACCCCTTGGAACCACTCGAGTCCCCTCTAAAGCGCACGCAACACCTCGAAACACCTCGGCACCACTAGAAACCCCTTTAAATTCCTCGAAAACCCTATAAACCCCTCTAAACACCTCAACATCTCTGAAACACCCTAAACCCCCCTAAACCCCTCCAACTTCCACTGAACGCCTCTAAACCCCTCTGATGCCAAGCAAACCCCTCTAAACCCCTCTGAACAACTCTGAACATTTCAACAACCATGTAATCCACTCCAAACCCATCGACACCACCCTTTTAACCCCATTTAAATCCCTCGAAAGCCCTCTAAACCCCTCTAAACACCTCTGAACACCTCTGAACACCTCTGAACACCCCCTAAACCCCCCTACACTCCTCCAACTTCCACTGAACGCCTCTACACCCCTCTGATGCCATGTAAACCCCTCTAAACCCGTCTGAACACCTCTGAACATTTCTACACCAAACCTCTCGACACCACCCCTTTAACCCCATCTAAAACCCTCTAAATCCCTCTAAACCCCTCTAAACACCTCTAAACACCCTGAACACCGTGCAAACCTCTCCAAGCGACCAGACCGCTCTAAACCTCTCTAACCCCCTCTGAACCTCTATAAACCCATGTAAAGCCATCTAATCCCATCTAAAAGTCTCTAAACACCTCTAAACCTCTCCACATCTAAACCCCTCTAATCCAATCTGAACCCTTATGAACCTAAACTCCTGAAAATACCTCCAAATTCCTCCAAAACCCATAGGGACCACTCGGAACACCTCTAAACCCCTCGAAAACCCTATGTATCCCTCTGAACGGCTCTGAATCCCTCTAAATCCTCTAACCCCTAAACCCCTCTAAACCACTGTGAAAACTCAGCACTTCTCTAAACCCCTCGAAACCACTCTAAATCCGTGTTAAACCCCATGAACAACTTGACACTTCTCTCAACCCCTGTTAACCAGTCTTAACCCATCTGAACCCCTCTAAACCCCTGTAAATCCCTCTAATTTACTTTAAACGTCTCTAAACTCATCCGAAACGGTCTGAATGCATGTAAACCACGCTAAAGCCATCTAAACCCCTCTGATCCGCTCGAAAACCCTCTAAACCACTCGAAACCAATCTAAAACCCTCTGAACCAATCTGAACCCCTCTGAACACCTCTAAAAAACTCTTAACACCTCCGAAACCGCCTAAATCCCGCCAAACCCCTCTCAACCCATCTGAGCACCTCTGAACCCCTCCAAACTCCTCTAAACAACTCTAAACTCATCTCAACAACACTGAACCATTCTAACCCGCTCCAACCCACACCTCTAAACACATCAGAACACCTCTGAACCCCTCTAAACCGCTCTAACCCGCTCGAATCCTCTCTAAACCCTCTAAACCGCTCAAAACCACTCTAAACCCCGTTAAACCGCTTTAGACCCCTCTAAACAAATCTCAACACATATTAACTCCTCTAAACCACTCTAAACACCCCTAAACACCTCTCAACATCTCAAACAGCTCTCAACCTTTCAATAGTCTTCTGAACCCCTCTGAACCCTCTTTAAACCCCTCGAACCCCCTCGAAAGCCCTCTAAACCCCTCTAAACACCTCTGAACACATCTGAAACAGTCTAAACCATCTCTAACCCCCTCTGAACCCCTCTAAACCACCTGCAAAGCCCTCTAATCCCCTGTAAACGCCTATAAATCCATCCAAACCTCACTAAACACCTCTAAACACCTGTAAACACCTCTAAAACCCTCCAAAGCACATCGCACCACGCCAAACCCCTCTCAACCCATCTGAGCACCTGTGGACCCCTCCAGACTCCTCTAAACAACTCTAAACTCATCTAAACACCACTGAACCCTCGGAACACCTCTAAACCCCTCGAATACCTTCTGTATCCCGCTGAACGGCTCTGAAACACCCTAAATCCTTCTTACTCCGAAACCCCTCTAAACCTCTCTAAAACTCCGAACTCCTCTAAACCTCTCGAAACCACTCGAAACCACTCTTAAACCCCTATGATCCCCTCTAAACATCTCTAAACCCCTCTAAACCACCCTAAACCCCTCTAAACCCCTCTGAACCCATCTGAATCCCTCCAAACCTCTGAACACCTCTAATCCCCTCAGAACACATGTGAAACCTTCTGAACCGCTCTAAACCCCGTCTAAATCCCTCTAATTCCATCTGAACTGCTATGAACCCTCCTAAACCCCCTCTAATGTCATCTAAACCCCTCTGAACCCCTCTAAAGCCATCTAAAGTCCTCTAAAGCCCTCCAAATCCCCCTAAGCCCCTATATCCCCTTTAAACCCCTCTAAACCCCCTTCAACCCATTTAACCCCCTCTAAACCAATCTCAACACATATTAACCCGTCTAAACCATCTATAAACCGCTCTCAACATTTGTAAACACCTCTGAACCCCTCGTAACCACTCTGAACCCCTCGAAAACCCTCTAAATCACACCAAACCGCTCCAAACCCTTCTGAACCCGTCGGTACCCATGTACACCTCTCTAAACACCTCTAAAACCCTCTAAGCCCATCTATATTCCACTAAACCCCTCTAAACCATTCCAAACCTCTAAATACCATTCTGATCCCACCTTTCTTAACCCCACCAAACACGTCTAAACGCCTCTAAACCCTTGTAAACACCTTTACACCACTAGTAACGTGCTTGAAACACATATAAACTCTTCGAAACTCATCCAAACACCGCTAAACCTATCTAAACCACTCTGGACACCTCTAAACCCCTCTTAAGCCTCTTAAAATCCCTCTAAACCGCTCTAAACTTCTCTAAGTCCCTCTAAGCACCTCTAACCCTCTCTAAACCCCTCCAAACCATCTGAACTCCTCTGAGCCTCTCTAAACACCTGCAAACACATTTGAACACCTCTGAACCCTTCTAAACCTCTATAATCCACCTTACACTCCTCTAAACCCCTCTAAACATCTCTAACCCAATCTAAACCCAGTCTAAGCACCTCTGAACCCATCTAAACACCTCTAATCACATCGAAACCCCCTATAAATCCCTCCAAACCGCTCTGAGCACCTCACAACACCTGTATACCCCTCTAACCTCTCTAAACCCCTCTGAGCCTCTCCAAACCCATCTAAACCCCTCCGAACACAACTGAGCCCCTCTAAACCCCTCGGAATCCCTCCAAACTTCGGCAAACCCTTCTGGACCCATCTGAACCCCTCTAAACCTCATTCCAACCTCGCTGATCCCCTCTGAACCCCTCTAAACCTCTCTAAACCCCTCGGAACGGCTCGAGTCCCCTCTCCAGCCCCCGAAACCCCCTAGAAACCCCTCGAACCACTCGAAACCCATCTAAACCCATTGAAACCCCTCTAACGGGGTCACAGTTTAAGGATAGGGGTAAAATCTTTAAAGACCGAGATGAGGAAAACCTTTTGCACACAGAGAGTGGTGAATCTCTGGAATTCTCTCCCGCAGAAGGTAGTTCAGGCCAGTTCATTGGCTATATTTAAGAGGGAGTTAGATGTGGCCCTTGTGGCTAAAGGGATCTGGGGGTATGGAGAGAAGGCAGGTACAGGATACTGAGTTGGATGATCAGTCATGATCATATTGAATGGCGGTGCAGGCTCGAAGGGCCGAATGGCCTACTCCTGCACCTATTTTCTATGTTTCTATGTTTCTATTTTTCTAAACACCTCTATGCACCTCTAAACCCTTATCGACACCTCCAACCACCTGTGAGCACCTCTGGACACCTGTATACCTCTCTAATCCCTCAAAACCCCTCCAAATCCCTCCAAACCACTCTGACCACATCCGAACCGGCCTAAACACCTCTACGCCCCTCTAAACCCCTTAGAACACAACTGAACCTCTCTAAACCCCTCAGAAGCCCTCTAAACACTTCTGGACCCCACTAAACCCATCTAAACCCGTCCACACCTCTCTGAACCCATCTGAACCCTTCTAAACCCCTCAGAACATCTCGAAAGCCCTCTAATCCTCTCCAAGCTCCTCCGAAACCATCTAAACCCCACTTTAATCTCATCTAAACGCCTCCAACCTCCTCTGAAGCACTGTAGTCCCCTGAAAATCCCTCTGAAACCGTATGAACACCTCTAAACCAGTCGAAACCACCAAACCCCTCTAAATCTGAACCTCTCAAAACCCCCTGTAGAGCCCTCTAATCCCATCTAAACGCCTCCAAACCCCTCTAAACCCCTCTAAACCTCTCTAAACACCTGTATATTCCTCTAAACCCACCTGAACCCTTCTGTATATCTAAACCCATCTAGACCCGTCAATACCCCTCTAAATCCTTCCAAACCCACTGAACCCTCGGAACACATCTAAATCCCTCGAATACCTTCTGTATCCCGCTGAACGGCTCTGAACACCATAAATCCTTCTTACTCCGAAACCCCTCTAAACCTCTCTAAAACTCCGAACTCCTCTAAACCTCTCGAAACCACTCTAAACCACTCTTAAACCCCTATGATCCCATCTAAACACCTCTAAATCCCTCTAAACCACCCTAAACCCCTCTAAACCCTTCTGAACCCATCTGAATCCCTCCAAACCTCTGAACACCTCTAATCCCCTCAGAACACATGTGAAACCTTCTGAACCGCTCTAAACCCCGTCTAAATCCCTCTAATTCCATCTGAACTGCTATGAACCCCCCTAAACCCCCCTCTAATGTTATCTAAACCCCTCTGAACCCCTCTAAAGCCATCTAAAGTCCTCTGAAGCCCTCCAAATCCCTCTAAGCCCCTCTATCCCCTTTAAACCCCTCTAAACCCCCTTCAACCCCTTTAACCCCCTCTAAACCAATCTCAACACATATTAACCAGTCTAAACCATCTATAAACCGCTCTCAACATTTGTAAACACCTCTGAACCCCTCGTAACCACTCTGAACCCCTCGAAAACCCTCTAAATCACACCAAACCGCTCCAAACCCTTCTGAACCCGTCAGTACCCATATACACCTCTCTAAACACCTCTAAAACCCTCTAAGCCCATCTATATTCCACTAAACCCCTCTAAACGCATCATAACCCCTCTAAACCCTTCCAAACCTCTAAATACCATTCTGATCCCACCTTTCTTAACCCCACCAAACCCGTCTAAACGCCTCTAAACCCTTGTAAACACCTTTACACCACTAGTAACGTGCTTGAAACACATATAAACTCTTCGAAACTCATCCAAACACCGCTAAACCTATCTAAACCACTCTGGACACCTCTAAACCCCTCTTAAGCCTCTTAAAATCCCTCTAAACCGCTCTAAACTTCTCTAAGTCCCTCTAAGCACCTCTAACCCTCTCTAAACCCCTCCAAACCATCTGAACTCCTCTGAGCCTCTCTAAACACCTGCAAACACATTTGAACACCTCTGAACCCTTCTAAACCTCTATA
The DNA here is from genome assembly GCF_010909765.2 of Amblyraja radiata. Classification (NCBI taxonomy): domain Eukaryota; kingdom Metazoa; phylum Chordata; class Chondrichthyes; order Rajiformes; family Rajidae; genus Amblyraja; species Amblyraja radiata. The sequence continues at coordinate 174,702 of NW_022630159.1, forward strand.
ATCCACCTTACACTCCTCTAAACCCCTCTAAACATCTCTAACCCAATCTAAACCCAGTCTAAGCACCTCTGAACCCATCTAAACACCTCTAATCACATCGAAACCCCCTATAAATCCCTCCAAACCGCTCTGAGCACCTCACAACACCTGTATACCCCTCTAACCTCTCTAAACCCCTCTGAGCCCCTCCAAACCCATCTAAACCCCTCCGAACACAACTGAGCCCCTCTAAACCCCTCGGAATCCCTCCAAACTTCGGCAAACCCTTCTGGACCCATCTGAACCCCTCTAAACCTCATCCCAACCTCGCTGATCCCCTCTGAACCCCTCTAAACCTCTCTAAACCCCTCGGAACGACTCGAGTCCCCTCTCCAGCCCCCGAAACCCCCTAGAAACCCCTCGAACCACTCGAAACCCATCTAAACCCATTGAAACCCTTCTAACGGGGTCACAGTTTAAGGATAAGGGTAAAATCTTTAAAGACCGAGATGAGGAAAACGTTTTGCACACAGAGAGTGGTGAATCTCTGTAATTCTCTCCCGCAGAAGGTAGTTGAGGCCAGTTCATTGGCTATATTTAAGAGGGAGTTAGATGTGGCCCTTGTGGCTAAAGGGATCAGGGGGTATGGAGAGAAGGCAGGTACAGGATACTGAGTTGGATGATCAGTCATGATCATATTGAATGGCTCGAAGGGCCGAATGGCCTACTCCTGCACCTATTTTCTATGTTTCTATGTTTCTATTTTTCTAAACACCTCTATGCACCTCGAAACCCCTATCGACACCTCCAACCACCTGTGAGCACCTCTGGACACCTGTATACCCCTCTAATCCCTCAAAACCCCTCCAAATCCCTCCAAACCACTCTGACCACATCCGAACCGGCCTAAACACCTCTACGCCCCTCTAAACCCCTTAGAACACAACTGAACCTCTCTAAACCCCTCAGAAGCCCTCTAAACACTTCTGGACCCCACTAAACCCATCTAAACCCGTCCACACCTCTCTGAACCCATCTGAACCCTTCTAAACCCCTCAGAACATCTCGAAAGCTCTCTAATCCTCTCCAGGCTCCTCCGAAACCATCTAAACCCCACTTTAATCTCATCTAAACGCCTCCAACCTCCTCTGAAGCACTGTAGTCCCCTGAAAATCCCTCTGAAACCGTATGAACACCTCTAAACCAGTCCGAACCACCAAACCCCTCTAAAACCCCTCTGAACCTCTCAAAACCCCCTGTAGAGCCCTCTAATCCCATCTAAACGCCTCTAAACCCCTCTAAACCCCTCTAAACCTCTCTAAACACCTGTGTATTCCTCTTAACCCACCTGAACCCTTCTGTATATCTAAACCCATCTATACCCGTCAATACCCCTCTAAATCCTTCCAAACCCATAGGAACCCATCGGAACACCTCTAAACCATTCGAAAACCCTCTGTCTGCCTGTGAACGGCTCTGAAACCCTCTAAACACTTCTAAACCACTATAAACCCCTCTAAAGCCCTCTCAACCACTCTAAACCCCTCTAATTCCCTCTAAACGCCTCTAGACCCGTCTGAACCACTCTGACCCCCTCTAAACCATTCCAAACCACTCTAACCCCCTTCTGAACACCTCTACCCCCCTTCAAACCACTGTATACATGTCTAAACCACTCTGCACTCCTCTGAACACATTTGAAACGCTGTAAACCCCTCTGAACACCTATGAACCGTTGTAAGCCCCCCTCTAAACCCATCGAAACCCATCTAAACAAGTCTAAGCCGCTCTCAATCTCTCTAAACCCCCCTGAACCCCACTGAATCCATCTGAACCACTCAATATCCCTCAAAATCACTCTATATCCCCCTGCAACCTGAAACCCTGTAAACCCCTCTAAATCCCTCCATACTGCTCCAAACCACTCTGAACCCGTCTGTACCCACATACACATTTCTCAACATCTCTAAATCACTCTTAAAACCCTCTAAACTCATCTGAACCAATAAACCGTCTAAACCCCTCTAAACCAATAAACCGTCTAATCCCCTCAAAACCCCCACTGAACCACTCCGAAACATTCGAAAATCCTCTAAACATCTCTAAACCCGTCTAAACCACTCCAAACCCCTCGAAACCCAAGGAAACGCCTCTAAACACATCGACGCCCCTGAAACCCGCTGTAAACTCCACAAAACCCCTCTAAGCCCATCGAAAACCCTGTAATTCGTAAAAACCAACAGTTTCAGGTCTGGGTGAAAGATGGTCAACAATATAAAAACCCATCTCCTATCTCCTATCTGCTAATCTTTCTCTTGATCTTTTTTTCTTTCTTACTTCTCTTCCTCTCTCTTTCTAGTTTTACACACACTACACGTTCTTCTACTCTCTATTTTCTTTCTCTCTCTCATTACTTTAAGACAAATTAAAAATGAAGTTGTACATAGAATGCATTATGTCAACATATTTGGCACCTGAGGTACCACTGTATTATACTTACTTCTAATAAATAAAATAAAATAAAAAATAAAAAACCCAGTAAACTCCTCTACACCCCAAGAAACCTGATCGAAACCCCTCTAAACCCTCCTAAACCCCTCTGAACACCTCGCGACCCATCTGGTCACATCTAAATCCCTCTAAGCCCCTCTAAATTCCTCTAAACACCTCTAAACTCCTCTACACTCATCTAAATCCCTCTAGAGCCCTCTAACTCACTCTGAGCTGCTCTAAGTCCCTCTAAACACCTCTGAACTCCCTGAACAAGGCTGAACCCATCTAAATCCCTTTAAACCTGTGTAAGGACCTCAACACACCTCCAACCCCCTCTGAACCCCGCCAAATGCCTCTGAAACCCTCCAAAACTCGCTAAACCCATCCAAACAACTCAACCTCTATAAACACTTGTGAACACCTCTAAAACCCTCCAAGCCCCACTAAACCATCCGAAGCCCTCCGAACATATCTGAACCCCTATAAACCCTTCTGAACACCTCTGGGCCTCTCTAAACGCCTCTAACCCCCTTTAAACCCCTCTAAACCTACCTGAACCCCTCTAAACCCCTCTGCTCCTCTCTAAACACCTCTAACCCCCATCTAAACCCCTCTAAACTCCTCCGAACACCTCTAAACCAATCTAAACACATGGTATTCCCTGTAAACCACTCTAGACCACCTAAACTTCTCTAAACATCTCTAAACCGCTCTCAAACACTCTAAACCCCTCTGAACCACTCCGAACCGGTCTAGACCACTCAAAACACCTCTACATCCTCCTAAAACATACTGAAGCACTCTAAATCACTCGAAACCTCTCTAAACCCCTCTGCGCCCCTCTGAACCTCTCGAACCAACTCGAAACCCCTCGACGCCGCTCTAAACCCCTCCAAACCCCTCGACACGTATGTAAATCCCTCCAAACACCTCGAAACCCGTCCAAACACATGTAAACTCCTGTACACCCCCTGTACACCACTCTAAACGCCTCTGAACCCCTCTGAACTGCTCTAAACCACTCTAAACCCCACTAAACCTCTCTACACCCCCGTAAACCCCTCTGAACCACTCAAAACCTCTCTGAACCCATCTGAACCCCTCCGAACCCCTCCGAACCCCTCTAAACCTGTCTAAACATCACTAAACTCCCCCAACCCCTCTAACCCCTCCGAACCCCACTAATCATCTCTGAACCCCTCCAATAACTCTAAACCCATACGAAACCCTCTGAACATTTCTCAACCGCTCTAAACCCATTTGAACGCCTGTGGACACCTCTACGCCCATCTAACTCCTTTTGACCTCTTTAAACCCACCAGAACCCATCTAAACCACTCGAAACCTCCCTAAACCTCTTAGAACCCATGTGAACCCATCTACATCACTCTAAACCCGTCTAAACAACCCTACGAAAACCTCTGACCCCCTACAAACAGCTCTAAACCCCTCTGGCGTCCTCGGAATTATCTGAACCCCTCTAAACACTTCAAAACCCCTCTAAACACATCTAACCCCTTCTAATCCCTTCTAAATCGCTCTAAACTCCCCTAACCCCCTCTAAATACCTCTAATCCCCTTTAAACCATTTGAACCACTCAAAACGCTCTAAACATATCTTAACCAGTCTAACCCCCTCTAAACCTATCTAAACCCCTCTAAACCCCTCCAAACCATCTAAGCAACTATAAACCCTTCCAAAACCCTCTAAACCCCCCTAAACCTCTAAGAAACCTTCTGAACCCACTTCAAACCCCACGTAACAACTCTAAAGCCCTCTGAACCCCTCTGAACCCCTCTAAACACATATGTAACCTATTAACCACTCTAAACACATCTAAATCCCTCTGTATACCTCTAAACACCTCAAAATCCCTCCAAACGTCAAAACACCGCTAAACCCCGCCAAACCCCTCTCACCCCCTCTGATCCTCTCTAAACACCTCGTAACCCTTCTAAACCCCCTACGAACCTCTCTATACACTCGAAGCAACCCTAAACATATATAAACCCCCCTGTACACCTCTAAACCCCTCCAAACCGCTCTAAACCCCCCTACGAGCCCCTTGCAACACCTCTGAACCGCTCGAAACCCCTTTGAACGCCTCTGGACCCCTCTAGAGTTTAAACTCTAGCACCGTGTAATCCCCACTGAACCCACCCGAATCCCTCTAAACCACTCTAAACCCCTCTAAACCCCTTATAACCCCTCTTAACCCGTCTAAATCGCTCTAAACCCGTCTAATCAACACCTCTAACCCCCTACAAACAACTCTAAACCCCTCCGACCTCCTCTGAATTATCTAAACCCATCTACACAATTCTAAACCCCCTAAAACACCTTTAACCCCATCTAATCCCTTCTAAATCCCTCTAAACTCCCCTAAATACCTTTAATCCCCTCTAAACCCGTTTGAACCCCTCTGAACCTCTTAAAACGCTCTAAACATATCTTAACCAGTCTAACCCCCTCTAAACCTATCTAAACCTCTCGAAACCACTCTAAACCCCTTTAAACCATCTAAGCACCTATAAACCCTTCCAAACCCCTCTAAACCCCCCTAAACCTCTAACAACCCATCTGAACCCATTATAAACCCCCCTAAAACACTCTAAAGCCATCTGAACTCATCTGAACCTCTCCAAACACCTCTATAATCTATTAACTACTCTAAACCCATCTAAATCCCTCTGAACACATCAAAACCCGTCCAAACGTCTAAACACCGCTAAACCCCGCCAACCCCTTCTCACCACCTCTGAACCTCTCTAAACACCTCGGAACCACTCTAAACCCCCAAGAACCCCTCTAAACCACTCCAAGAAACCGTAAACCTCTACAAACCTCTCTGTACACCTCTAAACCCCCAACGAACACCTCTCAACACCTCTGAACCGCTCGAAACCCATTTGAACGCCTCTGGACACCTCTAAACCCCTCTAGTACCGTGTATTCCCCTCTAAACCCACCCGAATCCCTCTAAACCACTCTAAACCCCTCTAAACACGTCCAAACCCCTTTAAGACCATCTAACCGCCTCTGGACTCCTCTGAACACATCGAGACCACTCTCAGCCCCTCTAAATCCCGCTGAACTCCTCTAAATCCCTCTAAACCCTTTCAACCCGTCCTAACCCATATGAACACAGCCAAACCCCTCCTAAGAATACGGAGTAAGCCATTTATAATGCAGACGAGGAAACTCTTTTTCTCACAGAGAGTAGTGAGTCTGTGGAAAACTCTGCCTCAGAGGGCGGTGGAGGCAGGTTCTCTGGATGCTTTCAAGAGAGATCGAGATGGGGCTCTTAAAAATAGCGGAGTCAGGGGTTATGGGGAGAAGGCAGGAACAGGGTACTGATTGGGGATGATCAGCCATGATCACATTGAATGGCGGTGTTGGTTCTAATGGCCAAATGGCTATTGTCTATTGTCGAACCCCTCTAAACCCCTCTGACACCTCTAAACCCCTAGACACCTCTCTACACCCGACCGAATCCCTCTGAACCATCTGAAGCACTCTACACCCCTCTAAACCCTTCGGAGCCTTTATAATCCACTCTAAACCCGCGACGAACACCTCTGAACCCTTCTCAACATATCTAAACTCTTCTAAACCACTGTAAACACCCTAACCCCATTTAAATCCCTCTAAACCCCTCCTTTGTAGCCCTCCAATCATCCCTATCCACATCTAAACTCCTCTTAACCAGTAAACCCCTCCAAACCACTCTAAACCTCTCTAAACCCCTCCAAACCAAACCCCTCCAAACCGCTCTAAACCGCTTTAAATCCCTCTCAACCACTCTCAAGCCCTCTAAATCACTCGAAACCGCTCGAGACCGCTCTAATCCGCTCTAAACCACCTCGAAATCCTTTTAACTCTGCCTAAACCCCTCAAAACACATCTAAGCACCTCTAAGACCCACTAATCCCCTATACACTCCTATAAACGCCTCGAACCCCTGTAAGGTTCTTTAAAACACTCTAACCCCCTCTAAGCCCCTATAAACAAGAGGAGGTTGACGAGAACATGGAGAGAGACTTTCAAACCAGCCCTTCCATCTATCACCATGGGAAATGTTCGCTGTCTAACGAACAAATTAGACGAATTAGAAACCCTGGTCAGGTACGAGAAAGTGTACCGGGAGAGCAGCATTGTTAGCCTGACAGAGACGTGGCTGACGGAACACACGCCCGATTCATTAATCAGTTTCACCGGCTCCAGGACGATACGAGCTGACAGGGACACCGGAGCGAGCGGTAAGCAGAAAGGTGGGGGGCTTTTACTGCTCGTCAACAACAAGTGGTGTAACCCTAATCACGCTACTATCAAAGAACGGATATGCAACAAGGACATTGAACTTTTAGCGGTTAGTTTAATAACATATTACCTACCCAGGGAGTTCACTGTGGTGGTAGCCATTGTTGTTTTTATTCCTCCATCTGCCAAGGCGGAAGTCGCGTGTGACGTGCTGCACACCACTATAGCGGGACTCCAGTCCAAGTACCCAGAGGCGTCCATTGTTGTGTCTGGAGATTACAACCATGTCTGTCTTTCTAAGACTTTGCCCACTTTTAAACAGTGTATTGACTGTACAACCAGAGGTGATAAAACGCTGGATCTTTTGTATGCAAATGTGAAAAATGCATACAAATGTACTGCACTGCCCCCTCTTGGTCGATCAGACCACGACATGCTACATCTCTCTCCCTCCTACACCCCAGCTGCCAAGAGGCTGCCTGTCACCACCAGAACATCAAGAGACTGGTATCCTGAGGCAGATGAAGCCCTGAGGTACTGTTTTGAGACAACAGATTGGGATGTGTTCTGTGAGGAGTATGGGGAAGACATTGACGGACTAACAGAATGCATTACCCATTACATCAATTTCTGTTATGATGACATCATGCCAACCAGGGTAATTCGTTGCTACCCTAATAACAAACCTTGGATTACCAGCAGCCTGAAGGCCTTACTAAATGAGAAGAAAAAGGCTTTCAGGGAGGGCGACAGGAATAAAATCAAAGAACTTCAAAAGAAACTGAAGGTGAGGATTAAGGAGGGGAAAGAAGCCTATATGTTCAAATTAGAACGACAGCTGCAGCAAGATGGTGTGAAGCAGGTATGGGCTGGAATGCGAAAGATCACGGGCATGAATCAGAAAGGTGGTACACTGCCTGATGGCGAACAGAGTCTGGCTGATGATCTGAACAGATTTTTCAACAGATTTGACTGCCCCACACCACCCCAGCCTCCCCCACCCGGTCTGCTGACCATTGCTGCTTCCTCTCCACCTCCCCTCCCTCTGTCCATCATCTCCATCACTCCTGAGATGTCACCTGTACGGAGTCCCCTCTTTCCACCTCCCACTCCACCAGCAGCCCCACCTATGACTCTTCATACTGCTCAGGTCAAGATGATGCTGGACAGACTGAAGCCAGGGAAAGCAGTGGGCCCTGATGACACCCGCCCAAGGCTACTGAAGACCTGCTCTTCAGATCTGTGTGGTATTCTAACACACCTGTTCAACCTGAGCTTGCGTCTACAGAAGGTTCTAAGGCTGTGGAAAACATCTTGCCTGGTACCTGTCCCAAAGAAGACCCATCCCACTCTCCAGAATGACTACAGACCAGTAGCGCTCACTTCACATATTATGAACTTCATGGGGAACTTCTTTACTCAGAGAGTGGTAGCGGTGTGGAATGAGCTTCCAGTGGAAGTGGTGGCGGCAGGTTCGTTGGTATCATTTAAAAATAAATTGGATAGGCATATGGATGAGAAGGGAATGGAGGGTTATGGTATGAGTGCAGGCAGGTGGGACTAAGGGAAACAAGTTGTTCGGCACGGACTTGTAGGGCCGAGATGGCCTGTTTCCGTGCTGTAATTGTTATATGGTTATATGAAGACATTTGAGAGACTTGTCCTTTCCTACATCAGGACTAGTGTGTCAAATCAAATGGATCCTTTACAGTTTGCATATCAGCCTAACATCAGTGTCGATGATGCCCTCATTTACATGCTGCAGAGGGTGTACACACATTTGGACACTACTGATGCATCTGTAAGGATTACATTTTTTGACTTCTCAAGCGCCTTCAACACAATTCAGCCCCGACTGCTAGGGGAGAAGATGGAGAAGATGAAAGTGGACGCATCTCTGGTACTGTGGTGTTTGGATTATCTTTCCCTCAGACCACAGTACGTGCGCCTACAGAACAATGTCTCAAGCACCATCTTGAGCAGCACAGGGGCTCCACAAGGAACTGTGCTGGCTCCATTCCTGTTTACCATCTACACAGCGGATCTCCAATATAACACCAACAGCTGCTTTTTGCAGACATTTTCGGATGACACAGCTGTTGTCGGCCTCATTAAAGGGGGCAATGAGGAGGAGTATAGAGACATAATAGGTAACTTTGTTGAGTGGAGTGCACACAATATCCTCCATCTTAACACCAGAAAAACCAAGGAGATAGTTGTGGACTTCAGGAGGGGGAGGAGGAGGACTCAAGCAACACCAATCACCATTAAGGGCACTGAGGTGGAGGTGGTCGCTAACCACAGGTACCTTGGGGTGCAGCTTGACAGTGAGCTGGACTGGAAGTGTCATATGGAGGCGGTGTACAGGAAGGGACAAAGCCGACTGTATTTTTTAAGGAGGCTGAGGTCATTTAACATCTGCCAACCCCTACTGTGCAGTGTCTACCATTCAGTGGTGGCCAGTGCTCTGTTTTGTGCTGTGGCCTGTTGGGGAGATGGCGCCCGCATAGCGGACAAAAACAGACTGGACAAGCTGATCAGGAAGGCCGGCTCAGTGGTCGGGGCTGAGCAACGAACGGTCCAGCAGGTGGCAGAGGCCAGAACTCTGAACAAACTGGGTTCAATAATGACCAGCCCCACTCACCCACTGCATGCCCTGAAGGTGATCAAGAGCCCATTCTTCAGTCAGAGACTGATTGCACCAATGTGCAAAACTGAGAGACATAGGAAGTCCTGTTTACCAGCTGCTATAAGGTTATATAATGCGCATAAATAACTGCACTATTTTTCATTAATTGTATTTTAACTTGTATTTTAACTTGTATTTTAACTTGTTAAGTATGGAAGCTATTTGAGGAAATGTGTGGTGTTATGTCTGTCTTGAAGCTGTCGTGGCACTGTAATTTCCTGCCAAGGATTATTAAAGGTATAATCAATCAATCAATCAAATCCATCAAAACCCCTCTAAACAACCTATCTAAACCCCGCTAACTTCATCTAACCCCCTCAACCCACTTCTAAACCCATCCTATCCTAAATCCCTCTAAACCCCCCTAAACCGCTCCAAATCCATTCGAAACCGCTCTAAACCGCTCGAAACCTCTCTAAACCACTCGACACCACTAAAACCCTCGAACCCCATTATACCCCTCTAAAGCACTCTAAACACTTCTAAAGCCCTCCAAACCCATCTAAACCATTATACCACTCCAAATACTCTACAGCCCTCCAAACCCCTCCAAAGAACTTCAAACCTATTTAAACGCCTCCAGTCCTCTAAACACCGGTAAAGCCTTATAACCCCTCTAAATCCCTCGAAACACGTCTACAACCCTCTAAACCGTTCTAACGCACTTCAATCCCCTCTAAATCCTTCGAAACCCCTATAAACCCCTCTAAACATCTCTAACATCATCTAGCATCTTCGAAATCCTTCCAACCCCCTCCAGACCACTCGAAAACCTTCGAAACCGCTCTAAACCACTGTTATCCCCTCTAAACCCCTCTTAACCGCTCTAAACCAATCCAAAGCCCTCTAAACACCTATAAATCCCTCGAAACCCCTCGAAACCTCTCTATAATCCAGGAACCCAATTATACCAATTAAACCCCTCTAAACCCATCTATGCACTTCTAACCACCTTTGAACCATTCTAACATGCTTTAATTCCCTCTAAACCACTAGAAGCCCATCTAAACCCCTCAAAACCCCTTTAAACCACTCTAACCCACTCTAAACTCATTCACTGCCCTCTAAACCCTTATAAACCAATCTAAACCCCTCTGACCCCCTCTACACACTTCTAAACCGCTCTTACCCCCTCTAAAGCCCTCTTAACCGCTCTAAACATCTCTATAGCCCTCTAACCTATCTGACCCCCCTCTAAACCACTCTAACCCCCTCTAATCCCCACTACCCACTTCGAAACCCCTCTTTACACCTCTCAACTCTTCTTAACAGCACTAAACCCATCTAAAGCCCTCTAAACACGTTTAAACCACTCTAGCGCTCTAATCCTCTGTAAACCCTCCAAAACCCATCTAAACTCCTCTCACCCATTCTATACCTCTGTAAACACATCCAAAACTGTCTAAACCACTCTAAATATCTCTAAACCCCTCAAAATCCGCTAAGAACCTCCAAACCCTGCCTAACCCTCCAAACCACTCACGACCCCTTTAAACCACTCTAAACCCCTCTAAACACCTCTAAACACCACTAAATCCCTCTACCCCTCTAAACCCCTCCAAAGCCCTCTAAACCCCTATAAACTAATTCAAACCCCTCTAACCCCCTGGAAACCCCTCCAAATAACTCTAAGCCCTCTAAAAATATGTAAACCCCGTTAAAGCCATCTTAACTGCTCTAAACACATATTTAAGCCCCTCTAAATCACTGCAATCACATCTAAACACATGTACACCCCTGTAAACCTCTGTAGGCCCCTGTAAACCCCTCTAACCCCCTGTAACCGCATGTAAACCCCTCCAACTCTATTTACACCCGTGTAAACCACTCTAAACGCGTCTAAAGTTCTGAAAACCACTCAAAATCCCCCTAAACCACGGTAAACCCCTCTAAACCTTGCCAACCCAAACCCCTCTAAACCCATGTACACACCTGTAAACTCATCCACACCCCCGCAAACGTCTCTACACTTCTTTAAACCCATGTAAACACCTGTAAGCCTCTGTAGGCCCCCTGTAAACGCCTCAACAAACCATGTAAACACATGTAAACCCCTCCAACCCTCTTTAAAACACCTGTAAACCACTCAAAACCGCTCGAAACTCCTCAAGCCCCGAAACCCACTCAAAACCGCTCTAAACCACTAGAAACACTTCTAAACCTTGCCAACCCCTCTAAACCACTCTAAACCCCCGTAAACCCCTTCAACCCCTCTAAACTCACGCAAACGCCGCTAAACCAATGTAAACCCCTGTAAACCCCTGTACACTCCCACTAAACACACCTAAACGCATCTAACCATATAACAACAATTACAGCACGGAAACAGGCCATCTCGGCCCTACAAGTCCGCGCCGAACAATGTTTTTCCCTTAGTCCCACCTGCCTGCACTCATACCATAACCCTCCATTCCCTTCTCATCCATATGCCTATCCAATTTATTCTTAAATGATACCAACGAACCTGCCGCCACCACTTCCACTGGAAGCTCATTCCACACCGCTACCACTCTCTGAGTAAAGAAGTTCCCCCTCATGTTACCCCTAAATTTCTGTCCCTTAATTCCGAAGTCATGTCCTCTTGTTTGAATCTTCCCTATTCTCAAAGGGAAAAGCTTGATCACATCAACTCTGTCTATCCCTCTCATCATTTTAAAGACCTCTATCAAGTCCCCCCTTAACCTTCTACGCTCCAGAGAATAAAGACCTAACTTATTCAACCTATCTCTGTAACTTAGTTGTTGAAACCCAGGCAACATTCTAGTAAATCTCCTCTGTACTCTCTCTATTTTGTTGACATCCTTCCTATAATTGGGCGACCAAAATTGTACACCATACTCCAGATTTGGTCTCACGAATGCCTTGTACAATTTTAACATTACATCCCAGCTTCTATACTCAATGCTCTGGTTTATAAAAGCTAGCATACCAAAAGCTTTCTTTACCACCCTATTGATATGAGATTCCACCTTCAAGGAACTATGCACGGTTATTCCCAGATCCCTCTGTTCAACTGTATTCTTCAATTCCCTACCATTTATCATGTACGTCCTATTTTGATTTGTCCTGCCAAGGTGTAACACCTCACATTTATCAGCATTAAACCCCATCTGCCATCTTTCAGCCCATATTTTCAAATGGCCTAAATCGCTCTGTAGACTTTGGAAATCCTCTTCATTATCCACAACACCGCCTATCTTGGTATCATCTGCATACTTACTAATCCAATTTACCACCCCTTCATCCAGATCATTGATGTACATGACAAACAACAAAGGACCCAACACAGATCCCTGAGGCACCCCACTAGTCACCTGCCTCCAACCCGACAAACAGCCATCCACCATTACCCTCTGGCTTCTCCCATTCAGCCACTGCTGAATCCATCTTGCTATTCCTGCATTTATACCCAACAGATCACCTTCTTAACCAACCTTCCATGAGGAACCTTGTCAAAGGCCTTACTAAAGTCCATATAGACAACATCCACTGCTTTACCCTCGTCAATTTCCCTAGTAACCTCTTCAAAAAATTCAAGAAGATTAGTCAAACATGACCTTCCAGGCACAAATCCATGTTGACTGTTCCTAAACAGACCCTGTTTATCCAGATGCTTATATATATTATTTTTAAGTATCTTTTCCATTAATTTGCCCACCACTGAAGTCAAACTAACAGGTCTTTAATTGCTAGGTTTACTCTTAGAACCCTTTTTAAACAATGGAACAACATGCGCAGTACGCCAATCCTCGGGGACTATTCCCGTTTCTAATGACATTTGAAATATTTCTGTTATAGCCCCGGCTATTTCTACACTAACTTCCCTCAATGTCCTAGGGAATATCCTGTCAGGACCTGGAGACTTATCCACTTTTATATTTTTCAAAAGTGTCAGTACTTCTTTTACTTTGAAACTCATAGTATCCATAACTACTCTACTCGTTTCCCTTAGCTCACATAATTCAATATCCTTCTCCTTGGTGAATACCGAAGAAAAGAAATTGTTCAATATCTTCCCCATCTCTTTTGGCTCTGCAGATAGCTGCCCACTCTGTTTCTCCAATGGACCAATTGTATCCCTCGTTATCCTTTTGCTATTAATATAGCTGTAGAAACCCTTTGGATTTACTTTCACCTTACTTGCCAAAGCAACCTCATATCTTCTTTTAGCTTTTCTAATTTCTTTCTTAAGATTCTTTTTACATTCCATATACTCCACAAGCACCTCATTTACTTCATGCTGCCTATAATTATTGTAGATCTCCCTCTTTTTCCGAACAAGATGTCCAATTTCCCTTGAAAACCAGGGCTCTTTCCAATTTTTACTGTTTCCTTTCAACCGAACAGGAACATAAAGATTCTGTACTCTTAAAATTTCCCCTTTAAATGTCCACCATTTCTCTTCTACATCTTTCCCATAAAACAAAATGTCCCAGTCCACTCCTTTTAAATCATCTCGCATCTCATCAAAGTTAGCCTTTCTCCAATCAAAAATCTCAACCCTAGGTCCAGTTCTGACCTTCTCCATAATTATATTGAAACTAATGGTATTGTGATCACTGGACCCGAAGTGCTCCCCAACGCATACCTCTGCCACCCGTCCCGTCTCATTTCCTAACAGGAGGTCCAGCACTGCCCCTCCTCTAGTAGGTACCTCTATGTATTGCTGCAAAAAAACTATCCTGCACACATTTTACAAAGTCCAAACCATCCAGCCCATTTACAGAATGTGTATCCCAGTCTATGTGTGGAAAGTTGAAATCTCCCACAATCACTACATTGTGCTTACTACTAATATCTGCTATCTCCTTACATATTTGCTCTTCCAATTCTCGTTCCCCATTTGGCGGTCTATAATACACCCCTATAAGTGCTGCTACACCTTTCCCACTTCTCAGTTCCACCCAAATAGCCTCCCTAGATGAGCCCTCCAATCTATCCTGCCAAAGCACTGCTGTAATATCTTCCCTGACTAGAAATGCAACACCACCACCTCTTGCCCCTCCAATCCTATCACACCTGAAGCAACGAAATCCTGGAATATTTAGTTTCCAATCACATCCCTCCTGCAACCATATTTCACTGATCGCCACAACATCATACTTCCAGGTGTCTATCCAGACTCTAAGCTCATCCACCTTTCTTACAATGCTCCTAGCATTAAAATATGCACATTTAAGAAACCCCCCGTCTTCTCTTCTCTGTTTATTTCCTTTTTTTTCTTTCTCCTCTTGTGTCCGAGTGCTTCCCTTTTCTGCTTCCTGCCTCCCATTCTGTCTACTAGCTTTCTCTATTTGAGTCCCTCGCCCCAACCATTCTAGTTTAAAGTCTCCCCAATGACCTTTGCAAATTTCCCCGCCAGGATGTTGGTCCCCCTCGGGTTCAAGTGCAACCCATCCTTTCTGTACAGGTCCCACCTTCCCCAAAAGAAGTCCCAATGATCCAGAAACTTGAATCCCTGCCCTCTGCACCAGTCTTTCAGCCACGCATGTATCCTCCACCTCGCTCCATTCCTACTCTCACTGTCGCGTGGTACAGGCAGTAATCCTGAGATTGTTACCTTTTTGGTCCTTTTCCTTAACTCTCCTCCCTACACCCTAAATCCTCCCTTCAAGACCTCTTCACTTGTTTTACCTATGTCATTTGTACCAATATGTACCACGACCTCAGGCTCCTCTCCCTCTGATTTCAGGATATCTTGGATGCGTTGAGACACGTCCGAGACCTTGGCACCAGGGAGGCAGACCACCATCCTGGTCTCCCGACTGCGTCCACAGAAACGCCTATCCGACCCCCTAACAATAGAGTCCCCAATTACACGCCTGTAAACGACTACACTCCCTCTAAAACCCCTGTAAATACCATTAACTCCTGTAAACCCATGACATTCCCATCTAAATTACTCTACACCCCAGTAAACACATCTTGACCCCTGTAAACCCCTGAAAATCCCTGTAATGCACTCTATGCCCCTCTAAGCCCCTCTAAACACCCCTCAACCGCCCCCAAACCACTCAAAACGAATATGAACTGCTGTAAACCCATCTAAACACCATATAAACCCCTCTAAATCACTCTAACCACCTGTAAACCAATATAACAATCTCACAACCAGTCTAAACACCTCTAACTCCTCTAAACCACAATGAACCCCTCAACACCCCTGTGAAGCCCTCTAAACCCCTGTAAACCCCTGTACACCACTCCAACCCCCTCTAACCCACTCGAAACCGCTCTAACCCTCTGTCAACCACTGTAAACCCCCATGTAAACCACTGTAAACATATGGAGACCACTTTAAACGACTATAACCCCCTGTAAACTACTCCAAACCTCTTTAAACACTAGAATACCCATCTAAACCGCTTCAAACAAGTCTAAAGCCCTGAAAACCACTCGAAACACCTCTAAACCACTGTAACCCCCTCGAAATAATGCCAACCCCTCCAAACCCCTATATACCCCCAGCAAAGCCCTGTACATCCCCCGCAAACGACTCTGAGCCTCTGTAAACCCCTGTAAACCCACGTAAACACATGTAAACATTTACAGACCGCATGTAAACCCCTCTAAACCCCTGTAAACACCTGAACACCTCCCCACACCTCCTTACACCCCTGTAAACCCTCTAAAACGCTTCAAACCGTCTAAAGCCCTGAAAACCTCCAAATGACTGTAAACCTCTGTAAACCTTGCCAACCGCTCTTAACACCTCTAAACACCTGCAAACCCATCCATACCCTTCTAAACATATGTAAACTCATCCATATCCCAGTAAACCCCCGTAAACGCTTCTAAACACCTGTAAACTCCTCTAAACAACTATAAACCTCTCTAAACCACTATAAACCCCTCTAAACTCACAGTAATACCCCTAATAAACCCCTCCTGGGAGGAGAGTTAAGGAAAAGGACCAAAAAGGCAACAATCTCAGGATTACTGCCTGTGCCACGCGACAGTGAGAGTAGGAATGGAGCGAGGTGGAGGATAAATGCGTGGCTGAAAGACTGGTGCAGAGGGCAGGGATTCAATTTCAGGATCATTGGGGCTTCTTTTGGGGAAGGTGGGACCTGTACAGAAAGGATATGTTGCACTTGAACCCGAGGGGGACCAATATCCTGGCGGGGAAATTCGCAAAGGCTACTGGGGAGACTTTAAACTAGAACGGTTGGGGCGAGGGACTCAAATAGAGAAAGCTAGTAGACAGAATGGGATGCAGGAAGCAGAAAAGGGAAGCACTCGGGCACAAGAGGATAAAGAAAAAAAAGGAACTAAACAGACAATAAGAGGCGGGGGGTTTCTTAAATGTGCATATTTTAATGCTAGGAGCATTGTAAGAAATGTGGATGAGCTTAGAGTCTGGATAGACACCTAGAAGTATGATGTTGTGGCGATAAGTGAAACATGGTTGCAGAAGGGCTGTGATTGGAAACTTAATACTCCAGGATTTCGTTGCTTCAGGTGTAATAGGATTGGAGGGGCAAGAGGTGGAGGTGTTGCATTGCTACTCAGGGAAGATATTGCAGCAGTGCTTTGGCAGGATAGATTAGAGTGCTCATCTAGGGAGGCTATTTGGGTGGAACTGAGAAGTGGGAAAGGTGTAGCAACACTTATAGGGGTGTATTATAGACCGCCAAATGGATATCGAGAATTGGAAGAGCAAATATGTAAAGATATAGCAGAGATTAGTAGTAAGCACAAGGCAGTGATTGTGGGAGATTTCAACTTTCCACACATAGACTGGGAAACACATTCTGTAAACGGGCTGGATGGTTTGGAGTTTGTAAAATGTGTGCAGTATAGTTTTTTGCAGCAATACATAGAGGTACCTACCAGAGGAGGGGCAGTGCTGGACCTCCTGTTAGGAAACGAGACGGGACAGGTGGCGGAGGAATGCGTTGGGGAGCACTTCGGGTCCAGTGATCACAATACCATTAGTTTCAATATAATTATGGAGAGGGTCAGAACTGGACCTAGGGTTGAGATTTTTGATTGGAGAAAGGCTAACTTTGATGAGATGCGAATTGATTTAAAAGGAGTGAACTGGGACATTTTGTTTTATGGGAAGGATGTAGAAGAGAAATGGAGGACATTTAAAGGGGAACTTTTAAGAGTACAGAATCATTATGTTCCTGTTCTGTTGAATGGAAACAATAAAAATTGGAAAGAGCCCTGGTTTTCAAGGGAAATTGGACATCTTGTTCGGAAAAAGAGGGAGATCTACAATAATTATAGGCAGCATGAAATAAATTAGGTGCTTGAGGAGTATAAGGAATGTAAAAAGAATCTTAAGAAAGAAATTAGAAAAGCCAAAAGAAGATATGAGGTTGCTTTGGCAAGTAAGGTGAAAGTAAATCCAAAGGGTTTCTACAGATATATTAATAGCAAAAGGATAACGAGGGATAACATTGGTCCATTGGAGAGACAGAGTGGACAGCTATCTGCAGAGCCAAAAGAGATGGGGGAGATGTTGAACAATTTATTTTCTTCGGTATTCACAAAGGAGAAGGATATTTAATTATGTGAGGTAAGGGAAACTAGTAAGGTAGCTATGGATACTGTGAGTTTCAAAGTAAAATAAGTACTGACACTTGTGATAAATATAAAAGTGGATAAGTCTCCAGGCCCTGACAGGATATTCACTAGGACATTGAGGGAAGTTAGTGTAGAAATAGCCGGGGCTATGACAGAAATATTTCAAATGTCATTAGAAACGGGAATAGTCCCCCAGGATTGGCGTACTGCGCATGTTGTTCCTTTGTTTAAAAAGGGTTCTAAGAGTAAACCTAACAATTATAGATCTGTTAGTTTGACTTCAGTGGTGGGCAAATTAATGGATAAGATACTTAGAGATAATATATATAAGCATCTGGATAAACAAGGTCTGATTAGGAACAGTCAAAATGGAATTGTGCGTGGAAGGTCATGTTTGACTAATCTTCTTGAATTTGTTGAAGAGGTTACTTGCGAAATTGACGAGGGTAAAGCAGTGGATGTTGTCTATATGGACTTTGGTAAGGCCTTTGACAAGTTGCCTCATGGAAGGTTGGTTAAGAAGGTTCAACTGTTGGGTATAAATGCAGGAGTAGCAAGATGGATTCAAAAGTGGCTGAATGGGAGATGCCAAAGGGTAATGGTGGATGGCTGTTTGTCGGGTTGGAGGCAGCTGACTAGTGGGGTACCTCAGGGATCTGCGTTGGGTCCTTTTTTGTTTGTCATGTACATCAATGATCTGGATGAAGGTGTGGTAAATTGGATTAGTAAGTATGCAGATGATACGAAGATAGGGGGTGTTGTGGATAATGAAGAGGTTTTCCAAAGTCTACAGAGTAATTTGGGCCATTTGGAAGAATGAGCTGAAAGATGGCAGATGGAGTTTAATGCTGATAAATGCGAGGTGCTACACCTTGGCCGGACAAATCAAAATAGGACGTACATGGTAAATGGTAGGGAATTGAAGAATACAGTTGATCAGAGGGATCTGGGAATAACCGTGCATAGTTCCTTGAAGGTGGAATCTCATATAGATAGGGTGGTAACGAAAGCTTTTGGTATGCTAGCCTTTATAAATCAGAGCATTGAGTATAGAAGCTGGGATGTAATGTTAAAATTGTACAAGGCATTGGTGAGGCCAAATCTGGTGTATGGTGTACAATTTTGATCGCCCAATTATAGGAAGGATGTCAACAAAATAGAGAGAGTACAGAGGATATTTACTATAATGTTGCCTGGGTTTCAATAACTACGTTACAGAGAAAGGTTGAATAAGTTAGGTCTTTATTCTCTGGAGCGCAGAAAGTTAAGGTGGGCCTTGATAGAGGTATTTAAAATGATGAGAGGGATAGACAGAGTTGATATGGACAAGCTTTTCCCTTTGAGAATAGGGAAGATTCAAACAAGAGGACATGACTTCAGAATTAAGGGACAGAAGTTAAGGGGTAACATGAGGGGGGACTTCTTTACTCAGAGAGTGGTAGCGGTGTGGAATGAGCTTCCAGTGGAAGTGGTGGAGGCAGGTTCGTTGGTATCATTTAAAAATAAATTGGATAGGCATATGGATGAGAAGGGAATGGAGGGTTATGGTATGAGTGCAGGCAGGTGGGACTAAGGGAAACACGTTGTTCGGCACGGACTTGTAGGGCCGAGATGGCCAGTTTCCGTGCTGTAATTGTTATATGGTTATATGTTATATGGTTAAACGCCTGTAAACCACTGTAGACCCTTCTGAACACATGTAAACCCGTTTAAACTCCTGTAAACCCTTGCAAACCAATTTAAACCTCTACACCACTGTAAACACTTCTAAACACATGTAAATCCCCCTAAAAATATCTACACATCTCTCAACGACTCTCACCCTATATAAGCCCCCTCTAAACCCCTTTAAACCCTTCTAAATTCCTCTAAACTCCTCTAATCATTCATAAACACGTATAATTCCCTATAAAACTCTCTAAAGCCCTCTAAACTCCCTACGAACCCATCTAAATCCCTCGTAACACCTCCAAACCCCTTTAAACCCCTCTAACCCCTCGAAACCCCTCTAAACCCCATATAATCGTCCCGATACCAGCTCGAAACCACTCTAAACAACGCGAAACCCCTGAAACACCTCGAAATCCCTCACAACCCGTCGATATCCCCTGTAAACCCCTCGAGACGCCTCTGAACCAATGCAAACTCGTCTAAACCCTTCTAGAGCCCTATAAAACACTGAACCACACGAAACCTATCTTAACCCATCTAAACCCTCTGACACTTCTAAACCCCTCTAAACACCTCCAAACCACTCTAAACCCCTCCAAACCCCTCTGATCCCATCTAAACCCCTCCCTAAACCCCTCCAAACCATTGTGAACCCCATGTAAACCTATTTAAACCCTTCCGAACTACTATAAACCGCTCTAAATCCCCATTTAAATCCGTCTAAATCCATGTAAACACCTCTAAACACCTGAAAATATCATCTAAACCTCTCCAGACCAATCTAAACCCATGCGAACTGCTGTAAACCCTGCTAAACTCACCTACACCACATGTAAACCTCTATAGTCCAACCTAACACCCATGTCAACCCCTGTAAACCCCATGCAAATACCAGTAAACGCATCTAAATCACTCTAAACCCCCCTATAAACGCATCTAAACACCGCTAAACCCCTCTAAACTCCTATGTCCCTGTAAACTACTCACAGCCCCTCTAATCCCCAGTAAATCACTGTAACCCCCTGTAAACCCATGTAAACGCCTCTAAACAAGTCTAGACACCTCTTCACCCATCTAAACCCCTCGAACCCCTATAAATCCCTGTACACCCATGTAAACCACTGTAAACCCCTCTAAACCAATGTAACCGCATGTAAACTTCTCCAGCCATCTTTCAACCACTGTAAACCACTGTAAACCGCTCTAAACCTGTGTACACCTCTGAAAACCACTCTAACCCCCTCTAAAATACTGTCAATCCCTCTAAACCTTGCTAACGCCTCTAAACCCCTATAAACCGCTGTAAACACCTGTAAACACTCTAAACCATCGCAAATGCCTCTAAACTTATGTAAACCGCTGTAAACATCGGTAAACGTCTGTAGACCCCTGTAAACTCCTCTAAAACCCTGCAAATCCCTCCAACGATCGTTAAACCACTGCAGCCCACTCTAAACCGCTCTAAACCCGTCCAAACCCCTGACAACCACTCTAAAACCATCTATACCACTGTAAACCCCACTAAACTTTGCCAACCATCTAAACCACTCAAAACCCCTGTCTAACCCCAACCTAACCCGAACCGGAACCTGAACCCTAACCCTAACCCTAGCCCTAACCCTAATCCTAAGCCTAAACCTAAGCCTAAACCAAACCTATCCCTAACCCTAACCCTAACACTAACCCTAACCCTTACCCTCCCTAAACCCCTCTAAATCCCTCGGAAAGCAGTCAATGACTGCTCTCACCCCAGCCTCAGTCTGTTTACCCTCCTCCAAGCCGAGAGGCGCTAAAGGCATCTCCTTTGACCGACCAGCAGGTTCAGGAACAGCTTCGTCCCTGCGGCTGTTACAAACCTTAACTCTGCACCATGGTGATAGCCAGTCCCCCCCCCACCCCCCCACCCAGGACACTCCTTACCCCAGAAAAAAATGCACTACTACTGCTGTATGTGCATATTATATCTACATATATAATATATATATATATATATATTACTGTTCCATTATTCTATGTTCGCTCTTCTGGGTGAGATGCTAACTGCATGTCGTTGTCATGTACCGTACACTGCACATGACATAATAATGATTGAATCTGAATCTGAAACGCCTCTAAACATCTGTAAACCCCTGTAAACTGCTGTAAAACCCTCTAACCGCCTCAACATGCCTCGAAACGCCTGTAACCCGCTGCAAACCCCTCTAACCCCCTGTAAACCAATTTGAACCCCTGTATACCTCTGTAAACCCATCTTAATCCCTCTACACCCCAGAAAACACATCCACATCTCTATAAACCCCTGTAAACCTCTGCAATCCACTCTAAGGCCCTGTAAACACATCGTAATCCCCCAATCCACTAAAAACCCCACTAAACATCCGTAACACATCTAAACTCCTTTAAACACCTCAAAATCACTCTAACCCCCTTGAAAACCGCTCTAATTCCCTGAAAAACACGTAAACCCCTCTAAAAATAATTAAACCCCTCTAAACCCCTGTAATACCTTCTGAATCCCTATAAAGCTCTCTAATCCTCTGTCAACTCCTCTAAACCACTGTAAACCACTCAAAGCAACTCTAAACCATTCGAAACCCCTCTAAATTCATCTAAACCTCTATGAAACTCTCCAGACCCCTCTAAACCCCTGTAAACCCCCTGTAAACTCATCTAAACCACTCTAAATTACTCTAAACCACTCTACCACTCTAAACCCCTCTAAACCCCTCTAACCGCCTCTAACCGCCTCTAAACACCACTGACCCCATCTAGAAACATAGAAACATAGAAAGTAGGTGCAGGAGTAGGCCATTCGGCCCTTCGAGCCTGCGCCGACATTCAATATGATCATGGTTGATCATCCAACTCAGTATCCTGTACCTGCCTTCTCTCCATACCGCCTGATCCCTTTAGCCACAAGGGCCACATCTAACTCCCTCTTAAATATAGCCAATGAACTGGCCTCAACTATCTTCTGCGGGAGAGAATTACACAGATTCACCATTCTCTGTGTGAAAAACGGTTTCCTCATCTCGGTCCTAAAATAACTCCCCTTTATGGATTTGTGCCTGGAGAGTCATGTTTAACTAATTTTCTTGAATTTTTTGAAGATGTTACTCGGGAAATTAATGAGGTAAAGCAGTGGATGTTGTGTATATGGACTTCAGTAAGGCCTTTGACAAGGTTCCTCATGGAAGGTTGGTTAAGAAGGTTCAATGGTTGGGTATTAATGGTGGAGTAGCAAGATGGATTCAACAGTGGCTGAATGGGAGATGCCAGAGAGTAATGGTGGATGGTTGTTTGTAAGGTTGGAGGCCAGTGACGAGTGGGGTGCCACAGGGATCTGTGTTGGGTCCACTGTTGTTTGTCATGTACATCAATGATCTGGACGATGGTGTGGTAAATTGGATTAGTAAGTATGCAGATGATACTAAGATAGGTGGGGTTGCAGGTAATGAAGTAGAGTTTCAAAGTCTACAGAGAGATTTATGCCAGTTGGAAGAGTGGGCTGAAAGATGGCAGATGGAGTTTAATGCTGATAAGTGTGAGGTGCTACATCTTGGCAGGACAAATCAAAATAGGACGTACATGGTAAATGGTAGGGAATTGAAGAATGTAGGTGAACAGAGGGATCTGGGAATAACTGTGCACAGTTCCCTGAAAGTGGAATCTCATGTAGATAGGGTGGTAAAGAAAGCTTTTGGTGTGCTGGCCTTTATAAATCAGAGCATTGAGTATAGAAGTTGGGATGTAATGTTAAAATTGTACAAGGCATTGGTGAGGCCAATTCTGGAGTATGGTGTACAATTTTGGTCGCCTAATTATAGGAAGGAGATTTACTAGAATGTTGCCTGGGTTTCAGCAACTAAGTTACAGAGAAAGGTTGAACAAGTCAGGACTTTATTCTTTGGAGCGCAGAAGGTTAAGGTGGGACTTGATAGAGGTTTTTAAAATGATGAGAGGGATAGACAGAGTTGACGTGGAAAAGCTTTTCCCACTGAGAGTAGGGAAGATTCAAACAAGGGAACATGACTTGAGAATTAAGGGACTGAAGTTTAGGGGTAACATGAGGGGGAACTTCTTTACTCAGAGAGTGGTAGCTGTGTGGAATGAGCTTCCAGTGAAGGTGGTGGAGGCAGGTTAGTTTTTATCATTTAAAAATAAATTGGATAGTTATATGGATGGGAAAGGAATGGAGGGTTATGGTCTGAGCGCAGGTATATGGGACTAGGGGAGATTATGTGTTCGGCACGGACTAGAAGGGTCGAGATGGCCTGTTTCCGTGCTGTAATTGTTATATGGTTATATGGTTATATGGTTATCCTTAAACTGTGACCCCTTGTTCAGGACTTCCCCAACATCGGGAACAATCTTCCTGCATCTAGCCTGTCCAACCCCTTAAGAATTTTGTACGTTTCTATAAGATCCCCCCTCAATCTTCTAAATTCTAGCGAGTACAAACCGAGTCTATCCAGTCTTTCTTCATATGAAAGTCCTGACATCCCAGGAATCAGTCTGGTGAACCTTCTCTGTACGCCCTCTATGGCAAGAATGTATTTCCTCAGATTAGGAGACCAAAACTGTACGCAAGACTACAGGCGTGGTCTCACCAAGACCCTGTACAACTGCAGTAGAACCTCCCTGCTCCTATACTCAAATCCTTTTGCTATGAATGCTAACATACCATTCGCCTTCTTCACTGCCTGCTGCACCTGCATGCCTACTTTTAATGACTGGTATACCATGACACCCAGGTCTCGTTGCATCTCCCCCTTTCCTAATCGGCCACCATTCAGATAATAATCTACTTTCCTGTTTTTGCCACCAAAGTAGATAACCTCACATTTATCCACATTATACTGCATCTGCCATGCATTTGCCGATTCACCCAGCCTATCCAAGTCACCTTGCAGCCTCCTAGCATCCTCCTCACAGCTAACACTGCCCCCCAGCTTCGTGTCATCCGCAAACTTGGAGATGTTGCATTCAATTTCCTCGTCCAAATCATTAATATATATCGTAAATAGTTGGGGTCCCAGAACTGAGCCTTGTGGTACCCCACTAGTCACTGTCTGCCATTGTGAAAATGACCCGTTTACTCCTACTCTTTGCTTCCTGTCTGCCAGCCAGTTCTCTATCCACATCAATACTGAACCCCCAATACCGTGTGCTTTAAGTTTGTATACTAATCTCTTATGTGGGAACTTGTCGAAAACCTTCTGAAAGTCCAGATATAACACATCCACTGGTTCTCCCTTATCCACTCTACTAGTTACATCCTCGAAAAATCTATAAGATTCGTCAGACATGATTTACCCTTCATAAATCCATGCTGACTTTGTCCAATGGTTTCACCACTTTCCAAATGTGCTGCAATCCCATCTTTAATAACTGATTCTAGCAGTTTCCCCACTACCGACGTTAGACTAACTGGTCTGTAATTCCCCGTTTTCTCTCTCCCTCCCTTTTAAAAAAGTGGTGTTACATTACCTACCCTCCAATCCTCAGGAACTACTCCAGAATCTAAAGAGTTTTGAAAAGTTATCACTAATGCATCCTCTATTTCTGGGGCTACATCCTTAAGTACTCTAGGATGCAGCCTATCTGGCCTTGGGGATTTATCGGCCTTTAATCCATTCAATTTACCTAACACCACTTCCCGGCTAACCTGGATTTCACTCAGTTCCTCCATCTCATATGACCCCCGGTCCCCTGCTATTTCCGGCAGATCATTTATGCCTGCCTTAGTGAAGACAGAACCAAAGTAGATATTCAATTGGTCTGCCATGTCCTTGTTCCCCATGAACAATTCACCCGTTTCTGACTGCAAGGGACCTTCATTTGTTTTAACTAATCTTTTTCTCTTCACATATCTATAAAAGCTTTTGCAGTCAGTTTTTGTGTTCCCTGCCAGTTTTCTTTAATAATCTATTTTCCCTTTCCTAATTAAGCCATTTGTCCTCCTCTGCTGGTCTCTGAATTTCTCCCAGTCCTCTGGTAGGCTGTTTTTTTTCTGGCTAATTTGTACGCTTCATCTTTTGTTTTGATACTATCCCTGATTTCCCTTGTTATCCACGGATGCACTACCTTCCCTGATTTTTTTTTTGCCAAACTGGGATAAACAATGGTTGTAGTTCATCCATGCAGTTTTTAAATGCCTTCCTTTGCTTATCCACCGTCAACCCATTAAGAATCAATCGCCAGTCTATCTTGGCCAATTCACGTCTCATACCCTCAAAGTTACCTTTCATTAAGTTCAGGACCCTTGTTTCTGAATTAACGATGTCACTCTCCATCCTAATGAAGAACTCAACCATATTATGGTCACTCTTGCCCAAGGGGCCACGCACAACAAGACTGCTAACTAACCCATCCTCATTACTCAATACCCAGTCTAGAATAGCCTGCTCTCTCGTTGGTTCCTCTACATGTTGGTTTAGAAAACTATCCCGCATACATTCCAAGAAATCCTCTTCCTCAGCACCCTTGCCAATTTGATTCAACCAATCTATATGTAGATTGAAGTCACCCTTTATAACTGTTTTAACTTTGTTGCACGCATTTCTAATTTCCTGTTTGATGCCATCCCCAACTCCACAACTACTGTTAGGTGGCCTGTACACAACTCCCACTAGCGTTGTCTGCCCCTTAGTGTTTCGCAGCTCTACCCATATCGATTCCACATCCTCAAAGCTAATGTCCTTCCTTTCTATTGCGTTAATCTGCTCTCTAACCAGCAACGCTACCCCACCTCCTTTCCCTTTCTGTCAATCCCTCCTGAATAATGAATATCCCTGGATGTTGAGCTCCCAGCCTTGGTCACCCTGGAGCCATGTCTCCGTGATCCCAACTATATCATAGTCGTTAATAGCTATCTGCATATTCAACTCATCCACATTATTACGAATGCTCCTTGCATTGAGACACAAAGCCTTCAGGCTTGTTTTTACAACACTCTTACCCCTTATACTATTATGCTGAAAAGTGGGCCTTTTTGATTTTTGCCCTGGATTTGCCGGCCTGCCACTTTTACTTTTCACCTTGCTACCTATTGCTTCTACCCTCATTTTACACCCCTCTGTCTCTACGCTCAAACATTTAAGAAACCCTTTCCCTTTAACTCCATCCACCACTATCCCATTCGACACCCCACCCCCCATATTCCGTTTAAAATCACCCGTGTAGCAGTGGCAAACCTGCCTGCCAGAATGCTGGTCCCACACCTGTTAAGATGCAATCCGTCCCTTTCGTACAGTTCCCCCTTACCCCAAAACAGATCCCAGTGATCTAAGAATCTAAATCCCTGCCCCGTACACCAGTTCCTCAGCCACACGTTCAGGTCCCGTATCTCCCTGTTCCTGCTCTCGCCAGCACGAGGAAATGGAAGCAAACCGGACATAACAACCCTGGAGGTCCTGCTTTCCAGCATTTTTCCGAGCTCTCTAAAGTCACGCTGCAGAATATTCATCCCCTTCTTTCCGACATCGTTTGTGCCGACATGCACTACCACGTCCGGATGTTCACCTTCGCCCTTGAGGATTTTCTGCACTCTGTCCGTGACATCCTGGATCCTGGTACCAGGAAGGCAGCACACCATCCTCGCATCCCGTCTGTTGCCGCATAAACCCCTGTCCGTACCTCTCACAATGGAGTCTCCCACTACAATGGCGTTGCCTGCCTTTGGCCATTTTGGTTCTGGTTCAACAGCCCTATTCGCATCGCAAGCCAGTCCGCCGCTCAATGTAAACACGTCTTCTGTCCCGACAGCTTCTAAGTGGGTGAACCTGTTCACAAGAGGTCCAACACGCGGGGACGTTGGCATTCCATGCTTCCCTCCCTTTCTCACTGTCTCCCACCTTCAATCTTCCAGTACCTTAGGTGTAACAATCGTACTGTAGGACTTGTCGAGGAAGGACTCCGATTCTCGGACGAACCGGAGGTCATCCACTTGCTTCTCCAGTTCCCCATCACGGCCCTTCAGGAGCACTACCTGGATCCACTTCTCACATTTGTAGCAG
Source organism: Amblyraja radiata (assembly GCF_010909765.2). Lineage (NCBI taxonomy): Eukaryota > Metazoa > Chordata > Chondrichthyes > Rajiformes > Rajidae > Amblyraja > Amblyraja radiata. The sequence goes on from NW_022630159.1 coordinate 202,348, forward strand.
CCAGAGACACCAGCGGTGTCCTTGACCTCCCACATACTGCAAGCATCGCACTGAATCAGCTTGCCTGACATCTCCGTCTTTCGTCTCTACCTCTCAAGCGTATTGCGTGGTCTCCTCGCCGAAGACTCTCGAGCCAAAGACTCTCGAGCCAAAGACTTTCGAGCCAAAGACTCACACTTTTCTCACAGGGCACTTCACTCACTGCCGTTCGCTAAGAGCCGTCTTGCTTAAATTGACTGATAAATTGCCTGATTTACCAATTTACAAACCTCAGCTTACAAATTCCTCAGTTTTCAACTGGTTTACCGGCACTGACTCACTTCTCTCCTCCCACTCGGGCTAGAGCCAATCAGTCGTATCTCTTGCTTAGCTCCTGCTGCTGTTGCTCAAAACTACAGCAGTTCTGAGTAAAGTCTGCCTGTGCTTGGCTACTACTTTTCAACTGTTTTCACCCCTCTGACTCACTTCTCTCCTCCCACTCGGGCTAGAGCCAATCAGTCGTATCTCTTGCTAAACTCCTGCTGCTGTTGCTCCCAAATCTACAGCAGTTCTGAGTAAAGTCTGCCTGTGCTTGGCTCCTACTTTTCAACTGTTTTCACCCCTCTGACTCACTTCTCTCCTCCCACTCGGGCTAGAGCCAATCAGTCGTATCTCTTGCTATCTCCTGCTGCTGTTGCTCCCAAATCTACAGCAGTTCTGAGTAAAGTCTGCCTGTGCTTGGCCTCTACTTTTCAACTGTTTTCACCCCTCTGACTCACTTCTCTCCTCCCACTCGGGCTAGAGCTAATCAGTCGTATATCTTGCTAAACTCCTGCTGCTGTTGCTCCCAAAGCTACAGCAGTTCTGAGTGAAGTCTGCCTGTGCTTGGCCTCTACTTTTCAACTGTTTTCACCCCTCTGACTCACTTCTTTCCTCCCACTCGGGCTAGAGCCAATCAGTCGTATCTCTTGCTAACCTCCTGCTGCTGTTGCTCCCAAAACTACAGCAGTTCTGAGTAAAGTCTTCCTGTGCTTGGCTCTACTTTTCAACTGTTTTCACCCCTCTGACTCACTTCTCTCCTCCCACTCGGGCTAGAGCCAATCAGTCGTATCTCTTGCTATACTCCTGCTGCTGTTGCTCCCACATCTACAGCAGTTCGGAATAAAGTCTACCTGTGCTTGGCCTCTACTTTTCAACTGTTTTCACCCCTCTGACTCACTTATCTCCTCCCACTCGGGCTAGAGCCAATCAGTCGTATCTCTTGCTAATGTCCTGCTGCTGTTGCTCCCAAAACTACAGCAGTTCTGAGTAAAAAAAAAATAAAACAAAAAACCCTCCAAAAGAACACATCTACCCCTTTCTAAACCACTCCAACCCTCTGTAAATCCTTCTAAACCGCTCTCACCCCCTCTAATCCCCAGTGAAACCCCATCCACCCCGCGAACCGCATCTAAACCTCTCTAAGCCCCTGGAAGACACCTCTAACCAGCTTCGAATACCCTCTAAACACCCATAGCTGCCTGCAAATCACTGGGAACTCCTTTAAACACCTGTATACCCTGTAGACCCCTGTAAACCCCACTAAAACCATGTAAACGCCTCCAACGCTCTTCATTTCACTGTAAACCGCTTTAAACCGCTTTCAACCCGTCTATAGCCCTGAAAACCACTCTAAAACCTTGTAAACCTCTCTAACCCCTCTAAACACCCCGGGGAGCAGTCAATGACTGCTCTCACACAAGCCACAGTCTGTTTACCCTCCTCCCATCCGGGAGGCGCTACACCTCTCTCCATTGACGGACCAGCAGTTTCAGGAACAGCTTCTTCCTACTACTACTTAAGTTACACTACTTAACTTTGCACCTTGGTGATTGCCAGTTACCACCCCTCACCCCCACCCCCGCCCGGACACTCCTTCCCCCAGAAAAACTGCACTTATATTACTCTATGTATATATATCTATATTACTAAAAGTCTGATGTTGACCACTTTTGGCCCACTGTGCTGCGATTTCCTAGAGAACGCCGCCACCAACGGCCGTCATTTTGGCCACCTCGCTCAGAGCCCCCCTCCGCCTTCCGGGACCAGAGGATTTTTCCCATCGATGAAAAATCTGAGATATATTAATGTCTTTAAATAATTCCCCATTCTCTCTGCTGCCCCCGCTAGCGGCAGGGGGAGGAACTATAAAACCCGGAAGTGTAGTGCCTCACTCAGTCTCTGCCAGACCCAGGAAGCGAGAGGGTCACAGCTCTCTGAGTTGCGAATAACACTGCATGCACGTCTGCTCCACGGTGAGTCCCCTCGATGCGGCTGTAAAGTGGCTGCAGCCCAATTGTTTGCCTCGCCTTTTTAAAAAGTTCGTGTTCACAAGATGAATTTTGGTTGTCAGGTGGCTGCAGCCCAATTGTTTGCCTCGCCTTTTTAAAAAGTTGGTGTTCACAAAATGAATTTTGTGTGTCGGGTGGCTGCAGCACAATTGTTTGCCTCGCCTTTTAAAAAAGTTTGTGTTCTCAAAATGAATTTTGGTTGTCGGTTGGCTGCAGCCCAATTGTTTGCCTCGCCTTTTTAACAAGTTTGTGTTCACAAAATGAATTTTGATTGTCAGGTGGCTGCAGCCCAATTGTTTGCCTCGCCTTTTAAAAAAGTTTGTGTTCACAAAATGAATTTTGGTTGTCAGGTGGCTGCAGCCCAATTGTTTACCTCGCCTTTTTATATATATATATATACATATATATATATGTATATATATCCTGTCTGTTCTGTATGCCTATTACACTGATGTAAACCTATAATTCCAGATGAATCAATCATGTTGTCCAACCTTATTTTTTGTGGTGACTGGACCCTTGTGGCGTGACCAGGACCATCAGCATGACTGTTTTCATAGTCAGTTTCCGTAAGAACAGAGCTGTAGCTGGAGACCAGTTTCTTAACATGGTCAGTACAATGCTCACATCCCATATTTGGGAGTACCAGGTTCTTGGGGACTAATTTTAAAATGCCCCTCATGAGTTTGTTTAGCAGGGTTTGTCCCAACAGAATGCCGCTCTGTACCTTCGACAGGTATATTGACAGAGCACCTCTGTCGCAGTTGATGGCACTATGACTGAGCCTATCATCGTAATGGAGGCTTGCCAGGAATTCCAGAACAGACGGGATGTTCATAGATCTGTGGGTGATGATTATTGTTGTGACAGTACTTCCCATTACTAGATGATACCAAGTATTGATGTTTAGGTGGACTGTCTGTGACCCGCCGAAATAATTCCGCATTCGGTCCGTCAGTCCCAGGTGTAGAAGAGGTGCTTTCAACTCTAAATAAATAGGTTAATATATAATAGTGACATGGGTAACTCCCCTTGTTGCGGGAAGACCCAGTAAGTTAGGTCTATGATGGATGGTGATGTATGGTTCTGACCCATGTTGATATCACCAGTACCCCTGGTAGCGTAGAGCAATCAGGTATTATCAAGATTCGAGACGTGGAGTCTATAGTTTCTTCCTAAATACCCGACAGATGAGGCAAAGGGAGGGATGCATAAATGATCCCCCAATCAGCGAAGATACATCTGAACCACCGCCCCAGGTTCTGGCTCCCAAGAACATAATTTGATAACAGGTAAGAGCATGGATGTGAATAGGTCGTTATCTGGTGTTCCATACCGGCTGTTCCAGCAATACATATTTTATCCAACATCCATACAGGGTTTTTAGACTTAGCGTGACCTGTTGTCTGCCACTAAATTCAGTTTCCCTGGTAGTTGGAAGCTGATATCCAATCTCTATCTGGATACGCTATTAATCCAGATTAATAGAGACAGTAACTCTAAGACTATTGCCTGCATCACAGTGAGGAGGTGCCCGGTGAACTCACCGCGGCGGATGCCAGCCTGTTTCCATAGTGTACTGCTATTATTACATGTATTGCTGCAGGCAACAACATCTCGTTCAGACCGAAAGGTCTGATTGACAAGAAGGATTCAATTCAATACACAAATAGTGTTGGCCAGATAGTCACATGGTGTCGATATACTGGTGATATAACCCAAAACAATATGACTTAAAGCCATGACTAGCTCTCACTTCCCCAGGTATATATGCCCACCGTTAGTAGTGATGCCTCCTGAGCATTCCATCTCCCCCACAGCTGGAGATGGAATTAGTAGCATCCCAATCCAAGGCCCATCAGTATGTGGTTCCATAGACGGGTAACCATGTTTGGTTGTGTCAGCAGTCTGTCAGAATGACCCCCACATAATTTATTGAGCGACGCGTGTAGCGCTCTGTACTATGATTATGTAAAGGTCCGATCATGTGGCTGTCACACAGCCCCTAATGCCAATTATTCTACTACCATTCTGATGGCTGATTTAGTTCCCTGGAAGCCTCTATAAAGGCTGTACCCTTTCTTACGGCAAACTTACTGCCATGTGAAGTGTGTTAACGGTGGACCGCAGACGATCTGTTGTGTTAAATACATCTGTGGGCACCTTCAATGAGTACTATATAGCAAGCGTATTTTAATACCATGCTTGCCATGTAGTACCATAGGATCAATCCCTTAGTTGCACCAAAGGTTCCCATCTGTAATGAATATAAAGTACGATGTATTCAAATTAGTCAATCTAAGATGAAGTGGCAACCACCTCTAAATTATGATAAGGATATTTAGGACACGAATTCCTGTGATACGTGTTGGATGTCCTCCATGACTCCTATAATATATGGGCACTGTAGTTCAGTATGCGCTTTAGTTGATTCTTACCCGTTATGCATGAACATTCAGTTCGGTACATGCTGAACTGGAGGATCATGGAATGAAGAATTCGAAGGTACCCCTGTACTTCTGAATTTTAAGTGTCGGTAGAATAATTCTATGCATACAGATAGATCTGTTATCCCCCACCAACCTCCCTGGTTCCTATTAGTAGGTTAGTTACTATTTCGGCATCCTCCGTGGTCGTTGAGGTGCCGGTGTCTGATGAGGGTAGCACATTTCTCAGGAAGTAGTTTTTAAGACGTTCCTTAATGTGTCCCAGAGTTCCCTCTATGTGAAGTTATTTCCCTGTTAAGCAAATATGCCTCCAAATGTTAATATTGCAGGTTGGGAGGTTCCAGGTTATCATCTGTTAGGACTTAGAACATTCTTTCGTTTCAATTCCCTGCCCTACCATGCTATGGTTGATACTGGGAACATTCGGGTTTTGCAGTTCCCTGATGGTAAGTGTTTTCCCCATAGGTTTTCCGCACCCTAAGTGTACTAGGGTATGTTCTGCTCCCCTGTTCAAGTGCAGCCCTAAATTGACCCACCATACTCCCCTCTGATGAGGAAGAACACTGTGCAGCCCTACAAGAGGTACTGCTGTAGGACTTACTAGCTGCCCCTCTGTGACTAATCTCCTGCTGCTCCATCTGTAACTCCATCTTGTCTCTGTACCTTCTCTTTGCGTCCTTCACCGCCCATCGCAGTCGGTAGGACTCTGCCTTGTAGAAATCCACGTTTCCTGATGCCAGGCCCGAGTTGTAGGCAGCGGTGCGAGCATTCAGGGACACACGAACAGACCTGACTACCCAGGGTTTTTGGTTCGGAAAGGTGATTACCCTTACCGTGGGTACGGTGTTGTCGGTTACTGTTGCGATGAAGTCCGTGATTGCTTCCGCGAACTCACTGACGTCACTGGAACTTGCTTCGAACATATTCCAGTCGACATCACTCAGTGCATCTTGCAGCATGGCCTCTGACTGGTCGGACCACCGCTTTACCTCCCTCGACTCTACCGCTTCCCGAACTATCCTCTGTTTATACTCCGGCAACAGGAAATGGCAGCGTGGTCAGATGTTCCTAGGGGAGAGAGTGAAACGGCCTTGTAGCCTTTCCTGAACGGTGTGTAGCAGTGGTCCAAAGTTCTCTCCCCCTTGGTGGCACACGTGATGTGTTGGTAGAAGTTCGGCATGACCTTCTTGAGATTTGATTTATTAAAATCTCCAGCCTCCACCATAGCCGCATCCGGGTACTTGTTTTGATATCGACATAGCACACCGTGTAGGGCCGATAGTGCCATGTCGGTGTCCGCCTGCGGTGGAATGTAGACGGCTGTGACGATCACTGAGCCGAACTCCCGGGGAAGGTATAATGGGCGGCATGAGATCGTCAGGTGCTCCTGGTCCGGTGAGCAGGAACGGGAAAGCATCTTGATATTTCCAGGGTTGCACCAGTTGTTATTGGTCATGAAGCAGACTCCTCCACCCTTGGATTTCCCAGATGCTTCTGTTCTGTCAGCACGGTGGATAGTGAAGGACTGGGTTGGGCAGATTACCTGATCCGGAATCAGCGAGGTCAGCCATGTTTCAGTCAGGCAGAGGATGTTGCAGTCCCTTATGTCCCGCTGGAATCTGACCCTCGCCCTGCGGTCATCCAGCTTGTTTTTCAGGGACTGGACATTCGCCAGAAGAATGCTGGGCAAAGGTGGACGAAAGACTTGGGCTTTCAGCCTCTTTCTAATCCTCCCCCCCCCCCCCCACCCTCCCGCTTCCCTCGATGTTTTCTCCGGGTTTTCCTTGCAGCCGAGCTCCCATTGTTGTTGCTGCAGCCTCTGTTGATCTCTGCTGGCCATGCTGGATCAGTAAGTACAGAGTTTAAAAAGTGTCCGTTTGCCCTGGAGTTTAGATTTTAGAGGGTTTCCCTGTCATACTTTGTTAGTACTAGGGAGTTAGAACTTAGACATAAGTTAAAAAGGAACATAAAAGTTAAAAACACACACAATTTTCGCGGAGCTGCCACAACGGCGACTGGACAGGGCCGCGCCATTTTTATTTTATTTGTTTTGCCAGTCCCCCCCCCACCCAGGAAACTCCTTCCCCCACCAAAAATGCACTACTGCTACTGTATGTACATACATATATTTTACTGTTCCATTATTCTATGTTCGCTCTTCTGGGTGAGATGCTAACTGCATTTCGTTTTCTCTACTGTGCACTGCACAATGACATTAAATATTAAATCTGAACCTGAAACGCCTCTATACCTCCATAAACCATTATAAACTCCTGTAAACCTCTCTAAACCCGTCAAAACGCCACTAAACGCCTGTAAACCACTGCAGACCCCATTTATGAGTGCCCTCCGCTAATTCCCCATTTACTGAGGATTGCTCTTTTTGCACCAGGCAGCTTGTGCGCCCGGCTCGTAGTTTGCAGACGAGGTTCGCCGTTTTCGCAGTAGGCTAGCACTTTTCGCACCAAGCTCGCACATTCAGCACCAGGCTCATACGTTGCGCTCCAGCTCGCACTTTTCGGACCAGGCTGGCATTTTTTGCAGACGGCTCGTACTTTTCGCTCCAGGCTCGCACTTTTTTGCGCAACGCTCGCAATTTTCGCACATTTCGTAACAGGCTCGTACTTTTCTCTCCAGTCTCGAAATGTTCGCAGGCGCCCCTCTAAACCCCTCTGAACCATTTTGAACCCCTCTGACCACCTCTAAACACATCTAAACCCCTCCAAGCCCCTCTAAACCACTCAACATCCCCCTGAACTCCTCTGAACACCACACCCCCCCAAACCCCACTAAACTCCTCGGAACCCCTCTGAACTGCTCTAAACCCATATATTCCTCTCTGAACCCCTCGGAACCACTCTAACCGCCTATAACCTCGTCTAACCCCTCTAAACCCATCTAAACCCCTCTAAACGCTTCTGAACCCGTCTGACACATTGTAAACCCTTCCAAACCCTTCTAAACCCTCTAAACCCCTCTGAACCCCTGAAACCCCCTCTAAAACCATCGGAACCCCGGTAAACCCCTCTAAACCTCTCTAAACCTCTCGAAACATCTCTAAACATCCCTGAACCACTCTCAACCCCGCTAAACACCTCTGAACCCCTCTGATCAGTTCTGAGCCACTCTGAACATCTCTAAACGCACTCCAAACCACTCTAAACATCTCTAAACTCATGTAAACATCTCTGAACCCCTCTGAACACCTCCAAACCCTTCTAAACCACTGGAACCCCCCGCAATCCGCTCCTAACCCATCTAACCCCCTCTGAACCACTCTAAACCACTCTCGACATCATCTAAACTCCTTTAAACCCTTCCGAACCGTTCTGAACCCCTCTGAACCCCGCGGATACCCTCTAAACCCCTCTAATCCCCTCATAACTACTCTGAAACCGACTAAACACCTATAACACTTCTAAACAACTTTAAACCCCTCGAAACCCCCCGAAACATCTCTAAACATCTATAAACCCGTCTAAACCCCTCTAAACCCATCTAACCGCTCTAACCCCCATCAAACCCATCTAAACCAATCATAACCCCTCTAATCCCTCGAAACCCCTCTAAACCCCACAAATCCGTTCGATAACCCGTCGAAACGACTCGAAACCCATCTAAACACGTCGAAACCCCTGTAAAATCCGCTAAACCCCTCTAACCACTGAACCACTCTAAACCCCTCTAAATTCCATCTAAACCCTAAACCCAGTTGAACCCCTCTGAACCCTTCTGAACGCCTCTAAATCCCTCAGATCCCCTCTGATCACCTCTAAACCCGTCCAAATCCCTCAGAACAATTCTGAAACCGTCTAAATACATCTAAACACTTCTAAACACATCTAAACCCATCGAAACGCCCCGAAATCCATCTACACATCTATACACCCGTCTAACCCCCTCTAAACCCCTCCAAACCCCTCTTAACCAAACCCCTCTAACCCCCTCGAAACCCCACCAATCCCCTCGATAAACCCTCGAAACCACTCGAAACCCCTCTAAATCATTCGAAACCCCATGTAAACCACTTTAAACCCCACGTAAAGCTCTGTAAACACCTTACCTCTCTAATCCCCTCTAAACGCGTCTAACCCACTGTAAAACCCTCGAAACCCTCTAACACCTCTAAACCCCTCTAAACCACACCAACCCCATCCAAACATCTAAATAAACATCTAAACCTCTCCAAGCTCATCTAAACCTCTCTAAACACCTCCAAACCACTCCGGACTCCTCTCAACCTATCCAAATCCCTCTGTCCCTCTCAAAACCTCCAAACCCCTCTAAACCTCTCCACACCCCTGTAAAACACTGCATCCTTGTAACCCCATTTAAACCACTCGAAACCACGTCTAAACCCACCCCCACACCCCTGTAAACCCCTCTAAACCTCACTAAACGGCTCTAAATCCTTCTAAGCCCCATGTAAACCACTCCACACCGCTCTAACCCTTCTCAATCCGTTTATACCCTTGTAAACCGCTCTCAACAAATCTAAACCCCTCTAAACACATGTAAACAAATTGGTCAGTGTGCAGGATTATGTCTGCTCCGCCTGCATCCGTCTTTTCGCCATTGTTAGTGTCTAGAAACGTTTTATTTTGGAGGTCTAATCTTTTTATGTAGGGGTGGGTGGTGCGGGAGGGGGGGGGGAGGGGGACACTGTATTTTCTCAGTCCTACCTTTTCGGAGAGGCGGTTTTCCTCCGAATCGCATCTTCGCCCTCCCCATGCGGTCTACCTTCGGGACTGGAGCGGCGTTTCCTTCCTCGATCGGCCGGGACTTCAGTGGCCGCACAGCGCTGGGTCGCCAGCAAGGAGCGGGCGATGCCCTACCCGGGTCGCCGTGCGGTAAGCTCCGGACCAGCGCGTCCTGAAGACTTCGGGACCCGCACCGGTGCTTCGACCGCCGGCCCTGCAGACTGCGGTGCTTCCGGCTGCGGCACGGCAGGTACTTTAAAACTTTGACCGCCGGTTTGCGGCCTACACCACACTGAAGCCGCGGTCTCTGGTTGGGAAGAGCCGATCCTGGACTCACCTTGACTTTGACTTTGTCCCTTACCATCTGGACGCCCGCAGCAACGGCTGTGGAGGGTGGTGGTCCCGACCACGGGGGAAAATGGAGGAGGACTGGCCAAGCTCTGTGCCTTCCACCACAGTGATGAATGCTGTGGTCGATGTTTGTGTACATTTTTTATTGTGGTTGTGTTCATTATTATTGTACCGCTGCTGGCAACCCAAATACCACCGACCTTGGTTGTGTGGCAATTAAATTATTTCAATTTCAATTCAATTAAAACATACTGAAAAAATAAAAAAAAGTTGAAAAAAACAGACACGGTACGCTGCATGCCCCGTCTACACTAGTCCCACCCCGACCAACGTGCCTCTGCTACACTAGTCCCACCCCGGCCAACATGCCCCATCGACACTAGTCCCACCCCGACCAACATGCCCCTACTACATTAGTCACGCCCAGGCCAACATGCCCCATCTACACTAGTCACACCCAGACCAACATGCCCCTGCTACCTAGTCCCGCCCCGGCCAACATGCCCCATCGACACTAGTCCCACTCCGACCAAAATGCCCCTTCTACACTAGACCCGCCCCGGCCAACATGCCCCATCTACACTAGTCCCACCTGGACCAACATGCCCTATCTACTCTAGTCCCACCTGGACCAACATGCCCCATCTACATTAGTCCAAACCGACCAACATGCTCCATCTACATTAATCCCACCCCGACCAACATGCCCAATCGACACTCGTCCTACCCGTTCCAACATGCCCCACCTACACTAGCCCCACCCCGACCAGCATGCCCCATCTACACTAGTCCCACTCCGACCAGCATGCCCCATCTACACTAGACCCACCTCGAATAACATGCCCCATCTACACTAGTCCCACCACCGACCAACATGTCCCATCTACTCAAGTCCCACCCGGACCAACATGCCCCATCTACACTAGTCCCACACCGACCAAAATGCCCGATCTACACTAGTCCCACCCTGACCAACATGCCCCATCTACACTAATCCCACCCCAACCAACATGCCCCATCTACACCAGTCCCACCCCGACCAGCATGCCCCATCTACACTTTTACCACCTAGACCAACATGCCCCGTCTACTGTAGTCCCACCCCGCCCATCATGCCCCATCTATACTAGTCCCACCCGACCAACATGCCCCAACTACACTAGTCCCGGCCCGCCCATCATGCCCCATCTACACTAGTCCCATCCCGCCCATCATGCCCCACTACACTAGTCCCACCTGGACCAACATGCCCCATCTACATTAGTCAAAACCGACCAACATGCCCCATCTACATTAATCCCACCCCGACCAACATGCCCAATCGACACTCGGCCTACCCGTTCCAACATGCCCCATCTACACAAGTCCCACCCCCACCAACATGCCCCATCTACACTAGCCCCACCCCGACCAGCATGCCCCATCTACACTAGTCCCACTCCGACCAGCATGCCCATCTACACTAGTCCCACCTCGAATAACATTCCCCATCTACACTAGTCCCACCACCGACCAACCTGTCACATCTACTCAAGTCCCACCAGGACCAACATGCCCCATCTACACTAGTCCCACACCGACCAACATGCCCCATCTACACTAGTCCCACCCCGACCAACATGCCCCATCTACACTAGTCCTATCCCGACCAAAATGTCCCATCTACAGTAGTCTCACCCGACCAACATGCACCATCTACACTCGGCCGACCTCGACAAACATGTCCCATCTACACTAGTCACAGCACGACTAACATGCCCCATCTACACTATTCCCACACCAGCCAACATGCCCCATCTATATTAGTCCCAACCCGACCAACATGTCCCATCCACACTAGTCCGACCACGACCAACATGCCCCACCTATACTAGTCCCACACAAACCAATATTCCCCATCAATACAATATGCCCCATCTGAACGTGTCCAAGAAATCCTGAAATGGGAGGGAGTGGAGCCTGAGGTTGTGGTACATATAGGTACCAATGACATAGGTAAAAAAAGAGAATACACAAAGATGTAAAAAAAAGAGAATACATAAAGAGAATACACAAAAAACATACTTTAAAACATACTGAAAAAATTAAAAAAATTGAAAAAAACAGACACGGTACGCTGCATGCCCCGTCTACACTAGTCCCACCCCGACCAACATGCCCCTGCTACACTAGTCCCACCCCGGCCAACATGCCCCATCGACACTAGTCCCACCCCGACCAACATGCCCCTTCTACACTAGTCCCGCCCAGGCCAACATGCCCCATCTACACTAGTCACACCCAGACCAACATGCCCCTGCTACCTAGTCCCGCCCCGGCCAACATGCCCAATCGACACTCGTCCTACCCGTTCCAACATGCCCCATCTACACTAGCCCCACCCCGACCAGCATGCCCCATCTACAACAGTCTCACTCCGACCAGCATGCCCCATCTACACTAGTCCTACCTCGAATAACATGCCCCATCTACACAAGTCTCACCACCGACCAACATGTCCCATCTACTCAAGTCCCACCTGGACCAACATGCCCCAACTACACTAGTCCCACACCGACCAAAATGCCCGATCTACACTAGTCCCACCCTGACCAACATGCCCCATCTACACTAATCCCACCCCAACCAACATGCCCCAACTACACCAGTCCCACCCCGACCAGCATGCCCCATCTACACTAATCCCACCCCGACCAACATGCCCCATCTACACTATTCCCACCTATACCAACATGCCCCGTCTACTGTAGTCCCACCCCGCCCATCATGCCCCATCTATACTAGTCCCACCCGACCAACATGCCCCATCTACACTAGTCCCACCCCGCCCATCATGCCCCATCTACACTAGTCCCACCCCGCCCATCATGCCCCATCTACACTAGTCCCAGCACGACCAACATGCCCCATCTATACCAGTCCTACCCCGACCAAAATGCCCCATCTACACAAAGTCTCACCCGACCAACATGCCCCAGCTACACTCGGCCCACCTCGACAAACATGTCCCATCTACACTAGTCCAATAAATCCTGAAATGGGAGGAGTGGAGCATGAGGTTGTGGTACATATAGGTACCAATGACATAGGTAAACAAAGAGAATACACCAAGAGGTAAAAAAAGAGAATACATAAAGAGAATACACAAAAAACATACTTTAAAACATACTGAAAAAACTAAAAAAGTTGAAGAAAACAGACACGGTACGCTGCATGCCCCGTCTACACTAGTCCCACCCCGACCAACATGCCCCATTTACACTAGTCCCACCCCGACCAACATGCCCCTTCTACACTAGTCCCGCCCCGGCCAACATGCCCCATCTACACTAGTCCCACCCACACCAACATGCCCCTTCTACACTAGTCCCGCCCCGGCCAACATGCCCCATCTACACTAGTCCCACCTAGACCAACATGCCCCGTCTACACTAGTCCCACCGCCACCAACATGCCCCTTCTACACTAGTCCCGCCCCGGCCAACATGCTCCATCGACACTAGTCCCACCTCGACCAACATACCCCTTCTACACTAGTCCAACCCCGGACAACATGCCCCATCTACACTAGTCCCACCCCGACCAACATTCCAGTTCTACACTAGTCCCACCCCGGCCAACATGCCCCATCGACACTAGCCCCACCCCGACCAGCATGCCCCATCTACACTAGTCCCACTCCGACCAGCATGCCCATCTACACTAGTCCCACCTCGAATAACATTCCCCATCTACACTAGTCCCACCACCGACCAACCTGTCCCATCTACTCAAGTCCCACCAGGACCAACATGCCCCATCTACACTAGTCCCACACCGACCAACATGCCCCATCTACACTAGTCCCACCCCGACCAACATGCCCCATCTACACTAGTCCTATCCCGACCAAAATGCCCCATCTACAGTAGTCTCACCCGACCAACATGCACCATCTACACTCGGCCGACCTCGACAAACATGTCCCATCTACACTAATCCCAGCACGACTAACATGCCCCATCTACACTATTCCCACACCAGCCAACATGCCCCATCTATATTAGTCCCAACCCGACCAACATGTCCCATCCACACTAGTCCGACCACGACCAACATGCCCCATCTATACTAGTCCCACACAAACCAATATTCCCCATCAATACAATATGCCCCATCTGAACGTGTCCAAGAAATCCTGAAATGGGAGGGAGTGGAGCCTGAGGTTGTGGTACATATAGGTACCAATGACATAGGTAAAAAAAGAGAATACACAAAGAGGTAAAAAAAGAGAATACATAAAGAGAATACACAAAAAACATACTTTAAAACATACTGAAAAAATTAAAAAAATTGAAAAAAACAGACACGGTACGCTGCATGCCCCGTCTACACTAGTCCCACCCCGACCAACATGCCCCTGCTACACTAGTCCCACCCCGGCCAACATGCCCCATCGACACTAGTCCCACCCCGACCAACATGCCCCTTCTACACTAGTCCCGCCCAGGCCAACATGCCCCATCTACACTAGTCACACCCAGACCAACATGCCCCTGCTACCTAGTCCCGCCCCGGCCAACATGCCCAATCGACACTCGTCCTACCCGTTCCAACATGCCCCATCTACACTAGCCCCACCCCGACCAGCATGCCACATCTACACAGTCTCACTCCGACCAGCATGCCCCATCTACACTAGTCCCACCTCGAATAACATGCCCCATCTACACAAGTCTCACCACCGACCAACATGTCCCATCTACTCAAGTCCCACCTGGACCAACATGCCCCAACTACACTAGTCCCACACCGACCAAAATGCCCGATCTACACTAGTCCCACCCTGACCAACATGCCCCATCTACACTATTCCCACCCCAACCAACATGCCCCAACTACACCAGTCCCACCCCGACCAGCATGCCCCATCTACACTAATCCCACCCCGACCAACATGCCCCATCTACACTATTCCCACCTATACCAACATGCCCCGTCTACTGTAGTCCCACCCCGCCCATCATGCCCCATCTATACTAGTCCCACCCGACCAACATGCCCCATCTACACTAGTCCCACCCCGCCCATCATGCCCCATCTACACTAGTCCCACCCCGCCCATCATGCCCCATCTACACTAGTCCCAGCACGACCAACATGCCCCATCTATACTAGTCCTACCCCGACCAAAATGCCCCATCTACAATAGTCTCACCCGACCAACATGCCCCAGCTACACTCGGCCCACCTCGACAAACATGTCCCATCTACACTAGTCCAATAAATCCTGAAATGGGAGGAGTAGAGCATGAGGTTGTGGTACATATAGGTACCAATGACATAGGTAAACAAAGAGAATACACCAAGAGGTAAAAAAAGAGAATACATAAAGAGAATACACAAAAAACATACTTTAAAACATACTGAAAAAACTAAAAAAGTTGAAGAAAACAGACACGGTACGCTGCATGCCCCGTCTACACTAGTCCCACCCCGACCAACATGCCCCATCTACACTAGTCCCACCCCGACCAACATGCCCCGTCTACACTAGTCCCACCCCGACCAACATGCCCCATCTACACTAGTCCCACCCCGACCAACATGCCCCATCTACACTAGTCCCACCCCGACCAACATGCCCCATCTACACTAGTCCCACCCCGACCAACATGCCCCAGTCTACACTAGTCCCACCCCGACCAACATGCCCCATCTACACTAGTCCCACCCCGACCAACATGCCCCATCTACACTAGTCCCACCCCGACCAACATGCCCCATCTACACTAGTCCCACCCCAACCAACATGCCCCATCTTCACTAGTCCCACCCCGACCAACATGCCCATCTACACTAGTCCCACCACGACCAACATGCCCCATCTACACTAGTCCCACCCCGACCAACATGCCCCATCTACACTAGTCCCACCCCGACCAACATGCCCCATCTACACTAGTCCCACCCCGACCAACATGCCCCATCTACACTAGTCCCACCCCGACCAACATGCCCCATCTACACTAGTCCTATCCCGACCAAAATGCCCCATCTACAGTAGTCTCACCCGACCAACATGCACCATCTACACTCGGCCGACC
Source organism: Amblyraja radiata (assembly GCF_010909765.2). Taxonomy (NCBI): domain Eukaryota; kingdom Metazoa; phylum Chordata; class Chondrichthyes; order Rajiformes; family Rajidae; genus Amblyraja; species Amblyraja radiata. The sequence goes on from NW_022630159.1 coordinate 218,241, forward strand.
TCGACAAACATGTCCCATCTACACTAATCCCAGCACGACTAACATGCCCCATCTACACTATTCCCACACCAGCCAACATGCCCCATCTATATTAGTCCCAACCCGACCAACATGTCCCATCCACACTAGTCCGACCACGACCAACATGCCCCATCTATACTAGTCCCACACAAACCAATATTCCCCATCAATACAATATGCCCCATCTGAACGTGTCCAAGAAATCCTGAAATGGGAGGGAGTGGAGCCTGAGGTTGTGGTACATATAGGTACCAATGACATAGGTAAAAAAAGAGAATACACAAAGAGGTAAAAAAAGAGAATACATAAAGAGAATACACAAAAAAACATACTTTAAAACATACTGAAAAAATTAAAAAAATTGAAAAAAACAGACACGGTACGCTGCATGCCCCGTCTACACTAGTCCCACCCCGACCAACATGCCCCTGCTACACTAGTCCCACCCCGGCCAACATGCCCCATCGACACTAGTCCCACCCCGACCAACATGCCCGTTCTACACTAGTCCCGCCCAGGCCAACATGCCCCAACTACACTAGTCACACCCAGACCAACATGCCCCTGCTACCTAGTCCCGCCCCGGCCAACATGCCCAATCGACACTCGTCCTACCCGTTCCAACATGCCCCATCTACACTAGCCCCACCCCGACCAGCATGCCACATCTACACAGTCTCACTCCGACCAGCACGCCCCATCTACACTAGTCCCACCTCGAATAACATGCCCCATCTACACAAGTCTCACCACCGACCAACATGTCCCATCTACTCAAGTCCCACCTGGACCAACATGCCCCAACTACACTAGTCCCACACCGACCAAAATGCCCGATCTACACTAGTCCCACCCTGACCAACATGCCCCATCTACACTAATCCCACCCCAACCAACATGCCCCAACTACACCAGTCCCACCCCGACCAGCATGCCCCATCTACACTAATCCCACCCCGACCAACATGCCCCATCTACACTATTCCCACCTATACCAACATGCCCCGTCTACTGTAGTCCCACCCCGCCCATCATGCCCCATCTATACTAGTCCCACCCGACCAACATGCCCCATCTACACTAGTCCCACCCCGCCCATCATGCCCCATCTACACTAGTCCCACCCCGCCCATCATGCCCCATCTACATTAGTCCCAGCACGACCAACATGCCCCATCTATACTAGTCCTACCCCGACCAAAATGCCCCATCTACAATAGTCTCACCCGACCAACATGCCCCAGCTACACTCGGCCCACCTCGACAAACATGTCCCATCTACACTAGTCCAATAAATCCTGAAATGGGAGGAGTGGAGCATGAGGTTGTGGTACATATAGGTACCAATGACATAGGTAAACAAAGAGAATACACAAAGAGGTAAACAAAAGAGAATACATAAAGAGAATACACAAAAAACATACTTTAAAACATACTGAAAAAACAAAAAAAGTTGAAGAAAACAGACACGGTACGCTGCATGCCCCGTCTACACTAGTCCCACCCCGACCAACATGCCCCATCTACACTAGTCCCACCCCGACCAACATGCCCCTTCTACACTAGTCCCACCCCGACCAACATGCCCCTTCTACACTAGTCCCGCCCCGGCCAACATGCCCCTTCTACACTAGTCCCGCCCCGGCCAACATGCTCCATCGCCACTGGTCCCACCCCGATCAACATGCCCCTTCTACACTAGTTTCGCCCCGGCCAACATGCCCCATCTACACTAGCCCCACCCCGACCAACATGCCCCATCTACACTAGTCCCACCCCGCCAACATGCCCCTTCTACACTAGTCCCGCCCCGGCCAACATGCCCCATCGACACTAGTCCCACCCCGACCAATATGCCCCTTCTACACTTGTCCCGCCCCGGCCAACATGCCCCATCTACACTAGTCCCACCTCGACCAACATGCCCCATCTACACTAGTCCCACCCCGACCAACATGCCCCATCTACACTAGTCCCACCCCGACCAACATGCCCCGTCTACACTAGTCCCACCCCGACCAACATGCCCCATCTACACTAGTCCCACCCCGACCAACATGCCCCATCTACACTAGTCCCACCCCGACCAACATGCCCCATCTACACTAGTCCCACCCGGACCAACATGCCCCATCTACACTAGTCCCACCCGACCAACATGCCCCATCTACACTAGTCCCAACCCGACCAACATGCCCCGTCTACACTAGTCCCACCCCGACCAACATGCCCCATCTACACTAGTCCCACCCCGACCAACATGCCCCATCTACACTAGTCCCACCCGACCAACATGCCCCATCTACACTAGTCCCGCCCCGGCCAACATGCCCCATCTACACTAGTCCCACCTGGACCAACATGCCCCATCTACACTAGTCCCACCTGGACCAACATGCCCCATCTACCTTAGTCCAAACCGACCAACATGCCCCATCTACACTAGCCTCACCCCGACCAACATGCCCCATCTACACTAGCCTCACCCCGACCAACATGGCCCATCCACACAAGTCCCACCCCGACCAACATGCCCCAACTACACCAGTCCCACCCCGACCAACATACAATACAATACAATATAGGTTTATTCGTCCCATTGCACATAAAGTGCAAGTGAAATGAATATGTCAGCAGCGATACAATGAGAAAGAACACACAATAAACATAAAAATTTTAACACAAACAGTGATGAATGCTGTGGTGGAAGGCACAAAAATTGGCCAGTCCTCCTCCATTTCCCCCCGTGGTCGGGACCAGAGTCCAGAGCCAGTCCCTATTCGGATCTTCCCCAGGGCAGACCGTAGCTTCAGGATGGTGTAGGCCGCAGGCCGGCTGTCGACGATTTAAAGTCCCCGCCGCAGCCGGAAGCACCGTAGACTGCAGGGCCGACGGGCGAAGCTCCCCTCCAGGGGTGAAGGTAAGTCCGCGCCGGGCCCGCGGTAGAAGTTGGCCGCGGGCCGGCGGTGGAAGCTTTTTCTTCTCCCGGGTCTACCACCAGGGTTCCCGGGCTGTAGACGCCGCACCAGCAGGAACTGCAGACTGCGGCTTCAGACTGCCGACTGCCGCGGGCCAGCGCAACATGCCCCATCTACACTAGTCCCGCCTCGGCCGACATGCCCCATCTACACTAATCCCACCCAGACCAACATGCCCCTTCTACATTAGTCCCGCCCCGGCCAACAGGCCCCATCTACACTAGCCCCACCCCGACCAGTATGCCCCATCTACACTAGTCCCACTCCGACCAGCATGCCCCGACTACACTAGTCCCACCTCTAATAACATTCCCCATCTACACCAGTCCCACCACCGACCAACATGTCCCATCTACTCAAGACCCAGACGGACCAACATGCCCCAACTACACTAGTCCCACACCGACCAACATGCCCCATCTACACTAGTCCCACCCTGACCAACATGCCCCATCTACACTAGTCCCACCCCGACCAACATGCCCCATCTACACTAGTCCCACCCCGACCAACATGCCCCGTCTACACTAGTCCCACCCCAGCCAACATGCCCCATCTACACTAGTCCCACCCCGACCAACATGCCCCATCTACACTAGTCCCACCCCGACCAACATGCCCCATCTACACTAGTCCCACCCCGACCAACATGCCCCATCTACACTAATCCCAACCCGACCAACATGCCCCATCTACACCAGTCCCACCACCGACCAACATGTCCCATCTACTCAAGTCCCACCCGGACCAACATGCCCCATCTACACTAGTCCCACCCCGACCAACATGCCCCATCTACACTAGTCCCACCCGGACCAACATGCCCCATCTACACTAATCCCTCCCGACCAACATGCCCCATCTACACCTAGTCCCACCCCGACCACATGCCCCATCTACACTAGTCCCACCCCGACCAACATGCCCCATCTACACTATTCCCACCTAGACCAACATGCCCCTTCTACACTAGTCCCACCCCGACCAACATGCCCCATCTACACCAGTTCCACCCCGACCAACATGCCCCTTCTACACTAGTCCCACCACTACCAACATGCCCCATCTACACTAGTCCCACCCCGAACAACATGCCCCATCTACACTAGTCCCACCCCGACCAACATGCCCCGTCTACTCTAGTCCCACCCCGCCCATCATGCCCCATCTACACTAGTCCATCATCGGCCAACATGCCCCATCTACACTAAACCCACCCCGAGCAACATGACCCATCTACACTAGTCCTTCCCCGACCAAAATGCCCCACCTACACCAGTCTCACCCGACCAACATGCCCCATCTACACTCGGCCCACCTCGACAAACATGTCCCATCTACACTTGTCTCACCCGACCAACATGCCCCATCTACACTAATCCCACCCCGAGCAACATGCCCCAACTACACTAGTCCTACCCCGACCAACATGCCCCATCTACACCAGTCTCACCCGACCAACATGCCCCATCTACACTAGTCCTACCCCGACCAATATGCCCCATCTACACCAGTCTCACCCGACAAACATGTCCCATCTACACTAGTTCCACCACGACCAACATGCCCCATCTACACTAGTCCTACCCCGACCAAAAGGCCCCATCTACACTAGTTCCACCCCGACCAACATGCCCCTTCTACACTAGTCCCGCCCCGGCCAACATGCCCCATCGACACTAGTTCCACCTCGACCAACATGCCCCTTCTACACTAGTCCCGCCCCGGCCAACATGCCCCATCTACACTAGCCCCACTCCGACCAACATGCCCCATCTACACTAGTCCCACCCCGACCAACATGCCCCTTCTACACTAGTCCCGCCCCGGCCAACATGCCCCATCGACACTAGTCCCACCCCGACCAACATGCCCCTTCTACACTAGTCGCGCCCCGGCCTACATGCCCATCTACACTAGACCCACCCAGACCAACATGCCCTTTCTACACTAGTCCCGCCCCGGCCAACATGCCCCATCGACACTAGTCCCACCCCGACCAACATGTCCCATCTACACTAGTCCCGCCCCGGCCAACATGCCCCATCTACACTAGTCCCACCGCGACCAACATGCCCCATCTACACTAGTCCCACACCGACCAACATGCCCCATCTACACTAGTCCCTCCCCAACCAACATGCCCCACCTACACTAATCCCACCCCAACCAACATGCCCCATCTACACTAGTCCCACCCCAACCAACATGCCCCATCTACACTAGCCCCACCCCGACCAACATGCCCCAACTACACCAGTCCCACCCCGACCAACGCCGAGAGTCCACGCTGCACCTGCCGCTGGAGCACCGGGCGAGTCTCCGGGAAAGGACGCGCCGATCCTCGTTGTTAGGCCATGGGGGAGTCGACCTGGAAAAAGTAGCCTCTCCATGGTGGAGGCGACCGAAGCGGTTTCCCCCTTATCCCCCACCCCCACACCACCCCGCACACAAAACATAATGAAAAAACAAAAAAAGTTGAAAAAAACAGATACGGTACGCTGCATGCCCCATCTACCCTAGACCCACCCCGACCAACATGCCCCGTCTACGCTAGTTCCGCCCCGACCAACATGCCCCTTCTACACCAGTCCCGCCCCGGCCAAAATGCCCCATCTACACTAGTCCCACCGCGACCAACATGCCCCTTCTACACTAGTCCCGCCCCGGCCAACATGCCACATCTACACTAGTCCCACCTGGACCAACATGCCCCATCTACACTAGTCCTACCTGGAACAACATGCCCCATCTACATTAGTCCAAACCGACCAACATGCTCCATCTACATTAATCCCACCCCGAACAACATGCCTAATCGACACTCGTCCTACCCGTTCCAACATGCCCCATCTACACAAGTCCCACCCCCACCAACATGCCCCATCTACACTAGCCCCACCCCGACCAGCATGCCCCATCTACAATAGTCCCACTCCGACCAGCATGCCCCATCTACACTAGTCCCATCTCGAATAACATGCCCCATCTACACTAGTCCCACCACCGACCAACATGTCCCATCTACTCAAGTCCCACCCGGAACAACATGCCCCATCTACACTAGTCCCACACCGACCAAAATGCCCCATCTACACTAGTCCCTCCCTGACCATCATGCCCCATCTACCCTAATCCCACCCCAACCAACATGCCCCATCTACACCAGTCCCACCCCGACCAGCATGCCCCATCTACACTAATCCCACCCCGACCAACATGCCCCATCTACACTATTCCCACCTAGACCAACATGCCCCTTCTACACTAGTCCCACCCCGACCAACATGTCCCATCTACACCAGTTCCACCCCGACCAACATGCCCCATCTACACTAGTCCCAGCACGACCAACATGCCTCATCTATACTAGTCCCACACAAACCAATATTCCCCATCTATACAATATGCCCCATCTGAACGTGTCCAAGAAATCCAGAAATGGGAGGGAGTGGAGCATGAGGTTGTGGTACATATAGGTACCACTAACATAGGTAAAAAAAAGATAAGACACAAAGAGGTAAAAAAAGAGAATACATAAAGAGAATACACAAAACACATACTTTAAAACATACTGAAAAAACAAAAAAAGTTGAAAAAAACACACGGTACGCTGCATGCCCCGTCTACACTAGTCCCACCACGACCAACATGCCGCTTCTACACCAGTCCCGACCCGGCCAACATGCCCCATCTACACCAGTCCCACCCAGACCAAAATGCCCCTTCTACACTAGTCCCACCTCGACCAACATGCCCCTTGTACACTAGTCCCGCCCCGGCCAACATGCCCCATCGACACCAGTCCCACCCCGACCAACATGCCCCTTCTACACTAGTCCCGCCCCGGCCAACACGCCCCATCTACACTAGCCCCATCTCGACCAAAATGCCCCATCTACACTAGTCCCACCCCGACCAGCATGCCCCTTCTACACTAGTCCCACGCCGACCAAATTGCCCCATCTACACTAGCCCCACCCAGACCTACATGCCCCATCTACACTGGTCCCACCTGGACCAATATGCCCCATCTACATTAGTCCAAACCGACCAACATGCTCCATCTACATTAATCCCACCCCGACCAACATGCCCAATCGACATTCGTCCTACCCGTTCCAACATGCCCCGAACCCAAACAAGTCCCACCCCCACCTACATGCCCCATCTACACTAGCCCCACCCCGACCAGCATGCCCCATCTACACTAGTCCTACTCCGACCAGCATGCCCCATCTACACTAGTCCCACCTCGAATAACATGCCCCGTCTACACTAGTCCCACCACCAACCAACATGTCCCATCTACTCAAGTCCCACCCGGACCAACATGCCCCATCTACACTAGTCCCACACCGACCAAAATGCCCCATCTACACTAGTCCCACCCTGACCAACATGCCCCAACTACACTAAACCTACCCCAACCAACATGCCCCTGCTACACCAGTCCCACCCCGACCAGCATGCCCCATCTACACTAATCCCACCCCGACCAACATGCCCCATCTACACTATTGCCACCTAGACCAACATGCCCCTTCTACACTAGTCCCACCCCGACCAACATGCCCCATCTACACCAGTTCCACCCCGACCAACATGCCCCTTCTACACCAGTCTCACCCCTACCAACATGCCCCATCTACACTAGTCCCACCCCGAACAACATGCCCCATCTACACTAGTCCCACCCCGACCAACATGCCCCGTCTACTCTAGTCCCACCCCGCCCATCATGCCCCATCTACACTCGGCCCACCTCGACAAACATGTCCCATCTACACTAGTTCCACCACGACCAACATGCCCCATCTACACTAGTCCTACCCCGACCAAAAGGCCCCATCTACACTAGTTCCACCCCGACCATCATGCCCCTTCTACACTGGTCCCGCCCCGGCCAACATGTCCCATCGACACTTGTTCCACCTCGACCAACATGCCCCTTCTACACTAGTCCCGCCCCGGCCAACATGCCCCATTCACACAAGTCCCACCCCGACCAACATGCCCCAACTACACCAGTCCCACCCCGACCAACATACAATACAATATGTTGTACAATACGAGTCTGAAGAAGGGTTTCGGCCCGAAACGTCGCCTATTTCCTTCGTTCCATAGATGCTGCTGCACCCGCTGAGTTTCCCCAGCAATTTTGTGTACCATACAATACAATACAATATGGCTTTATTCGTCCCATTGCACATAAAGTGCAAGTGAAATGAATATGTCAGCAGCGATACAATGAGAAAGAACACACAATAAACATTAAAAATTTAACACAAACAGTGATGAATGCTGTGGTGGAAGGCACAAAAATTGGCCAGTCCTCCTCCATTTCCCCCCGTGGTCGGGACCAGAGTCCAGAGCCACTCCATAGTCAGCGCCTCCCCACCGGAGACCGCGGCTTCAGGATGGTGTATGCCGCAGGTCGGCGGTCGACGATTTAAAGTCCCTGCCGCAGCCAGAAGCACTGTAGACTGCAGGGCCGGCGGTCGAAGCTCCCCTCCAGGGGTGAAGGTAAGTCCGCGCTAGACCCGCGGTAGAAGTAGGCCGCGGGCCGGCGGTGGAAGCTTTTTCTTCTCCCGGGTCTTCCACTCGGGTTCCCGGGCTGTAGAAGCCGCACCAGCTGGAACTCTGCAGACTGCGGCTTCAGACTGCCGACTGCCGCGGGCCAGCGCAACGGAGAGCTCCCCTCCAGCGAGCCCCAGCGAGGGCACACCCGCTCCTCGCCGAGAGTCCACGCTGCGCCTGCCGCTGGAGCACCAGGCGAGTCTGCGGAAAATGCCGCGCCGATCCTCGTTGTTAGGCCACGGGGGAGGCGACCTGGAAAAAGTCGCCTCTCCATGGAGGAGGCGACCGAAGCGGTTTCCCCCTTACCCCCACACACCACCCCTCACACAAAACACACAAATAAACACAAAAAACATACTTTAAAACATAATGAAAAAACTAAAAAAGTGAAAAAAACAGATACGGTACGCTGCATGCCCCATCTACACTAGTCCCACCCCGACCAACATGCCCGTCTACGCTAGTCCCACCCCGACCAACATGCCCCATCTACACTAGTCCCACCTGGAACAACATGCCCCATCTACATTAGTCCAAACCGACCAACATGCCCCTTCTACACTAGTCCCGCCTCGACCAACATGACTAATCGACACTCGTCCTACCCGTTCCAATATGCCCCATCTACACAAGTCCCACCCCCACCAACATGCCCCATCTACACTAGCCCCACCCCGACCAGCATGCCCCATCTACATAGTCCCACTCCGACCAGTATGCCCCATCTACACTAGTCCCACCTCGAATGACATGCCCCTTCTACACTAGTCCCGCCCCGGCCAACATGCCCCATCTACACTGGTCCCACCCCGACCAACATGCCCCATCTACACTAGTCCCACCCAGACCTACATGCCCCATCTACACTGGTCCCACCTCGGGCGACATGCCCCATCCACGCTAATCCCAACCCGACCAACATGTCCCATCTACACTTGTCCGACCCCGACCAACGTGCCCCATCTACACTCGACCCACCCTGAACAACCTGCCCCATCTACACAAGTCCCACCCCGACATACATGTCCCATCTATACCAGTCCCACCCCGACCAACATCCACCATCTACACTTGGCCCACCCCGAATTACATGCCCCAACTACAACAGTCCCACCGCGACCAACATGCCCCAGATACACTAGTCCCACCCCTCCCTTGATGCACCATCTACACTAGCCCCACCCCGACCAACATGCCTCATCTACACTCGTCCCTCCCCTTCCAACATGCCCCAACTACACGAGTCCCACCCCGACCGGCATGTCCCATCTACACTAGTCACGCCCCGGCCTACATGCCCCATCTACACTAGTTCCGCCCAGACCAACATGCCCCTTCTACACTAGTCCCGCCCCGGCCAACATGCCCCTTCTACACTAGTCCCGCCCCGACCTACATGCCCCATCTACACTAGTCCCACCTAGACCAACATGCCCCTTCTACACTAGTCCCGCCCCGGCCAACATGCCCCATCGACACTAGCCCCACCCCGACCAACATGCCCCTTCTACATTAGTCCAAACCGACCAACATGCCCCATCTACATTAATCCCACCCCGACCAACATGCCCAATCGACCCTCGTCCTACCCGTTCCAACATGCCCCATCTACACAAGTCCCACCCCCCCCAACATGCCCCATCTACACTAGCCCCACCCCGACCAGCATGCCCCAGCTACACTAGTCCCACCCCGACCAGCATGCCCCATCTACACTAGTCCCACCTCGAATAACATGCCCCAACTACACTAGTCACACCACCGACCAACATGTCCCATCTACTCAAGTCCCACCCGGACCAACATGACCTATCTACACGAGTCCCTCACCGACCAACATGCCCCATCTACAGTAGTCCCTCCCCAACCAACATGCCCCATCTACACTAATCCCACCCCAACCAACATGCCCCATCTACACTAGTCCCACCCCAACCAACATGCCCCATCTACACTAGCCCCACCCCGACCAACATGGCCCATTCACACAAGTCCCACCCCGACCAACATGCCCCAACTACACCAGTCCCACCCCGACCAACATACAATACAATATGTTGTACAATACGAGTCTGAAGAAGGGTTTCGGCCCGAAACGTCGCCTATTTCCTTCGTTCCATAGATGCTGCTGCACCCGCTGAGTTTCCCCAGCAATTTTGTGTACCATACAATACAATACAATATGGCTTTATTCGTCCCATTGCACATAAAGTGCAAGTGAAATGAATATGTCAGCAGCGATACAATGAGAAAGAACACACAATAAACATTAAAAATTTAACACAAACAGTGATGAATGCTGTGGTGGAAGGCACAAAAATTGGCCAGTCCTCCTCCATTTCCCCCCGTGGTCGGGACCAGAGTCCAGAGCCAGTCCCTATTCTGCTCTTCCCCACTGGAGACCGCGGCTTCAGGGAGGTGTAGGCCGCATGTCGGCTGTCGACGATTTAAAGTCCCCGCCGCAGCCAGAAGCACCGTAGACTGCAGGGCCGGCGGGCGAAGCTCCCCTCCAGGGGTGAAGGTAAGTCCGCGCCGGGCCCGCGGTAGAAGTTGGCCGCGGGCCGGCGGTGGAAGCTTTTTCTTCTCCCGGGTCTACCACCAGGGTTCCCGGGCTGTAGACGCCGCACCAGCAGGAACTGCAGACTGCGGCTTCAGACTGCCGACTGCCGCGGGCCAGCGCAACGGAGCGCTCCCCTCCAGCGAGCTCCAGCGAGGGCTCACCCGCTCCTCGCCGAGAGTCCGCGCTGCGCCTGCCGCTGGAGCACCAGCGAGTCTCCGGGAAAGGCCGCGCCGATCCTCGTTGTTAGGCCACGGGGGAGTCGACCTGGAAAAAGTCGCCTCTCCATGGAGGAGGCGACCGAAGCGGTTTCCCCCTTATCCCCAACCCCCACACCACCCCGCACACAAAACACACAAAGAAGCACAAAAAACATACTTTAAAACATAATGAAAAAACAAAAAAAGTGAAAAAAACAGATACGGTACGCTGCATGCCCCATCTACACTAGTCCCACCCCGACCAACATGCCCGTCTACGCTAGTCCCACCCCGACCAACATGCCCCATCTACACTAGTCCCACCTGGAACAACATGCCCCATCTACATTAGTCCAAACCGACCAACATGCCCCTTCTACACTAGTCCCGCCTCGACCAACATGACTAATCGACACTCGTCCTACCCGTTCCAATATGCCCCATCTACACAAGTCCCACCCCCACCAACATGCCCCATCTACACTAGCCCCACCCCGACCAGCATGCCCCATCTACATAGTCCCACTCCGACCAGTATGCCCCATCTACACTAGTCCCACCTCGAATGACATGCCCCTTCTACACTAGTCCCGCCCCGGCCAACATGCCCCATCTACACTGGTCCCACCCCGACCAACATGCCCCATCTACACTAGCCCCACCCAGACCTACATGCCCCATCTACACTGGTCCCACCTCGGGCGACATGCCCCATCCACGCTAATCCCAACCCGACCAACATGTCCCATCTACACTTGTCCGACCCCGACCAACGTGCCCCATCTACACTCGACCCACCCTGAACAACCTGCCCCATCTACACAAGTCCCACCCCGACATACATGTCCCATCTATACCAGTCCCACCCCGACCAACATCCACCATCTACACTTGGCCCACCCCGAATTACATGCCCCAACTACAACAGTCCCACCGCGACCAACATGCCCCAGATACACTAGTCCCACCCCTCCCTTGATGCACCATCTACACTAGCCCCACCCCGACCAACATGCCTCATCTACACTCGTCCCTCCCCTTCCAACATGCCCCAACTACACGAGTCCCACCCCGACCGGCATGTCCCATCTACACTAGTCACGCCCCGGCCTACATGCCCCATCTACACTAGTTCCGCCCAGACCAACATGCCCCTTCTACACTAGTCCCGCCCCGGCCAACATGCCCCATCGACACTAGTCCCACCCCGACCAACATGCCCCTTCTACACTAGTCCCACGCCGACCAAATTGCCCCATCTACACTAGCCCCACCCAGACCTACATGCCCCATCTACACTGGTCCCACCTCGGGCGACATGCCCCATCCACGCTAATCCCAACCCGACCAACATGTCCCATCTACACTTGTCCGACCCCGACCAACGTGCCCCATCTACACTCGACCCACCCTGAACAACCTGCCCCATCTACACAAGTCCCACCCCGACATACATGTCCCATCTATACCAGTCCCACCCCGACCAACATCCACCATCTACACTTGGCCCACCCCGAATTACATGCCCCAACTACAACAGTCCCACCGCGACCAACATGCCCCAGATACACTAGTCCCACCCCTCCCTTGATGCACCATCTACACTAGCCCCACCCCGACCAACATGCCTCATCTACACTCGTCCCTCCCCTTCCAACATGCCCCAACTACACTAGTCCCACCCCGACCGGCATGTCCCATCTACACCAGTCACGCCCCGGCCTACATGCCCCATCTACACTAGTCCCGCCCAGACCAACATGCTCCTTCTACACTAGTCCCGCCCCGGCCAACATGCCCCATCTACACTGGTCCCACCCCGACCAACATGCCCCATCTACACTAGTCCCACCCCGACCAACATGCCCCATCTACACTAGTCCCACCCCGACCGACATGCCCCATCCACGCTAATCCCAACCCGACCAACATGTCCCATCTACACTTGTCCGACCCCGACCAACGTGCCCCATCTACACTCGACCCACCCGTTCCAACATGCCCCATCTACACTGGTCCCACCCCGACCAACATGCCCCAGCTACACTGGTCCCACCCCGGCCAACATGCCCGTCTACAGTAGTCCCACCCCGACCAACATGCCCCATCGACACGTCCCACCCGTTCCAACATGCCCCATCTACACTAGGCCCACCCGGAACATCATGCCCCAACTACACGTCCCACCCCGACCAACATGCCCTATCGACACTAATCCCACCCCCACCAACATGCCTCATCTACACTAATCCCACCCACACCAACATGCCCCATCTACACTAGTCCGACCACGACCAACATTCCCCATCTACACTAGTCCTACCCCGACCAACATGCCCCATCTACACTAATCCCACCCCGACTAACATGCCCCATCTACACTAGCCCCACCCCGACGAACATGCCCCATCTACACTAGTTACACCCCGATTAACATGCCCCATCTCCACCAGTCCCACCCGACCAACATGCCCTATCTACACCAGTCCCACCCCGCCCAACATACCCCATCTGTACTAGCTCCACCCCGCCCATATACTCCATCTACACTAGTCCCAACCCGACCAACATGCCCCAACTACACTTGCCCCACCTCGACCGTCATGCCCCATCCACACTAATCCCAACCCGACCAATATGCCCCAACTACACTTGCCCCACGCCGACCAACATGCCCCATCTACACTTGTCCCACCCAGACCTACATGCCCCAACTACACTTGCCCCACCCCGACCAACATGCCCCATCCACACTAATCCCAACCCGACCAACATTCCCCATCTACACTAGTCCCAAACCGACCAACATGCCCCATATACACTAGTCCTACGCCGACCAAATTGCCCCATCTACACTTGTCCCACGCCGACCAAATTGCCCTATCTACACTAGCCCCACCCAGACCTACATGCCCCATCTACACTAGTCCCACCCCGGCCGACATGCACCTTCCACACTAATCCATACCCGACCAACATGCCCCATCTACACTAGTCCGACCCCGACCAACGTGCCCCATCTGCACTCGACCCACCCTGACCAACCTGCCACATCTACACAAGTCCCACCCCGACATACATGTCCCATCTATACCAGTCCCACCCCGACCAACATCCACCATCTACACTTGGCCCACCCCGAATTACATGCCCCAACTACAACAGTCCCACCGCGACCAACATGCCCCAGATACACTAGTCCCACCCCTCCCTTGATGCACCACCTACACTAGCCCCACCCCGACCAACATGCCTCATCTACACTCGTCCCTCCCCTTCCAACATGCCCCATCTACACTAGTCCCACCCCGACCGGCATGCCCCATCTACACTAGTCCCGCCCCGGCCTACATGCCCCATCTACACCAGTCCCGCCCAGACCTACATGCCCCTTCTACACTAGTACCGCCCCGGCCAACATGCCCCATCGACACTAGTCCCACCCCGACCAACATGCCCCTTCTACACTAGTCCCGCCCCGGCCAACATGCCCCATCTACACTGGTCCCACCCCGACCAACATGCCCCTTCTACACTGGTCCCACCCCGGCCAACATGCCCGTCTACACTAGTCCCACCCCGACCAACAAGACCCATCGACACGTCCCACCCGTTCCAACATGCCCCATCTACACTAGGCCCTCCCCGAACATCATGCCCCATCTACACAAGTCCCACCCCGACCAACATGCCCTATCGACACTAAACCCACTCCCACCAACATGCCTCATCTACACTAATCCCACCCAGACCAACATGCCCCATCTACACTAGTCACACCCCGACCAACATTCCCCATCTACACTAGTCCTTCCCCGACCAACATGCCCCAACTACACTAATCCCACCCCGACTAACATGCCCCATCTACACTAGCCCCACCCCGACCAACATGCCCCATCTACAATAGTTCCACCCCGCTCAACATGCCCCATCTCCACCAGTCCCACCCGACCAACATGCCCTATCTAAGGTACACAAAATTGCTGGGGAAACTCAGCGGGTGCAGCAGCATCTATGGAGCGAAGGAAATAGGCGACGTTTCGGGCCGAAACCCTTCTTCCGGCTGATGGGGGGTGGGAGAAAGAAGGAAAAGGGGAGGAGGGGGAGGGAGGAGCCCGAGGGCGGGCGGATGGGAGGGTGGGAGGAGACAGCTAGAGGGTTAAGGAAGGGGAGGAGACAGCAAGGGCTAGCAAAATTGGGAGAATTCAATGTTAATGCCATACGGACGCAACGTCCCCAGACGGAATATGAGGTGCTGTTCCTCCAACTTCCGCTGTTGCTCACTCTGGCAATGGAGGAGACCCAGGACAGTGAGGTCGGATTCGGAATGGGTGGGGGAGTTGAAGTGCTGAGCCACCGGGAGTTCAGGCAGGTTATTGCGGACTGAGCGGAGGTGTTCGGCGAAACGATCGCCCAACCTACGCTTGGTCTCCCCGATGTAAATCAGCTGACATCTAGAGCAGCGGATGCAGTAGATGAGTTTGGAGGAGATACAGGTGAACCTTTGTCGCACCTGGAACGACTGCTTGGGTCCTTGAATGGAGTCGAGGGGGGAGGTGAAGGGACAGGTGTTGCATTTCTTGCGGTTGCAACGGAAAGTGCCCGGGGAGGGGGTGGTGCGGGAGGGAAGGGAAGAATTGACGAGGGAGTTGCGGAGGGAGCGGTCTTTGCGGAAGGCAGACATGGGGGGAGATGGGAAGATGTGGCGAGTGGTGGGGTCACGTTGGAGGTGGCGGAAATGGCGGAGGATTATGTGTTGTATTTGGCGGCTAGTGGGGTGAAAGGTGAGGACCAGAGGGACTCTGCCCTTGTTGCGAGTGCGGGGATGGGGAGAGAGAGCAGTGTTACGGGGTATGGATGAGACCCTGGTGTGAGCCTCATATATGGTGGCGGAGGGGAATCCCCGTTCCCTGAAGAACGCGGACATTTCCGATGCCCTGGTGTAGACTGTCTCATCCTGGGAACAGATGCGACGTAGGCGGAGGAATTGGGAGTTGGGGATGGAGTCTTTACAGGGGGCAGGGTGGAAAGACGTGTAGTCCAGATAGCCATGTGAGTCAGTGGGTTTGTAATGTATGTCGGTCAGGAGTCTGTCCCCTGCGATGGAGGTGGTGAGGTCAAGGAATGGTAGGGAAGTGTCGGAAATCGTCCAGGTGTATTGGAGTGCCGGATGGAAGTTGGTGGTGAAGTGGATGAAATCAGTCAGTTGTGTGTAGGTGCAGGAGGTGGCCCCAAAGCAGTCGTCAATGTAACGGAGGTAGAGGTCGGGGAAGGGGCCCTGGTACGTCTCGAACAAGGATTGTTCAACGTACCGGACAAAGAGGCAGGCGTAGCTGGGGCCCATGCGTGTGCCCATAGCTACGCCTTGTTCTACACCAGTCCCACCCAGCCCAACATGCCCCAGCTACACTAGCTCCACCCCGCCCATGATACTCCATCTACACTAGCCCCAACCCGACCAACATGCCCCATCTACACTTGTCCCACCCAGACCTACATGCCCCAACTACACTTGCCCCACCCCGACCAACATGCCCCAGCCGCACTAATCCCAACCCGACCAACATGCCCCATCTACACTAGTCCCACACCGACCAACATGCCCCAACTACACTAGTCCCACGCCGACCAAATTGCCCCATCTACACTAGTCCCACACCGACCAACATGCCCCATCTACACTAGTCCCACACCGACCAACATGCCCCATCTACACTAATCCCATCCCGACCAAATTGCCCCATCTTCACTAATCCCACCCCGACCAACATGCCCCATCTACACTAGTCCCACCCCGACCAACATGCCCCATCTACAATAGTCCCACCCCGACCAACACGCCCCATCTACACTAGTCCCACACCAGCCAACATGCCCCATCTACACTAGTCCCACCCCGACCAACATGCCCCATCTACATTAGTCCCACCCCGACCAACATGCCCCATGTACACCAGTCCCACCCCGACCAACATGCCCCATCTACACTAATCCCACCCCGACCAATATGCCCCATCTACACCAGTCTCACCCGACAAACATGTCCCACCTACACTAGTTCCACCACGACCAACATGCCCCATCTACACTAGTCCTACCCCGACCAAAGGGCCCCATCTACACTAGTTCCACCCCGACCAACATGCCCCTTCTACACTAGTCCCGCCCCGGCCAACATGCCCCATCTACACTAGTCCCACCCCGACCAACATGCCCCTTCTACACTAGTCCCGCCCCGGCCAACATGCCCCAGCGACACTAGTCCCACCCCGACCAACATGCCCCTTCTACACTAGTCCCGCCCCGGCCTACATGCCCCATCTACACTAGTCCCACCCAGACCAACATGCCCCTTCTACACTAGTACCGCCCCGGCCAACATGCCCCATCGACACTAGTCCCACCCCGACCAACATGTCCCTTCTACACTAGTCCCGCCCCGGCCAACATGCCCCATCTACACTAGTCCCACCGCGACCAACATGCCGCTTCTACACCAGTCCCACCCCGGCCAACATGCCCCATCGACACTAGTCCCACCCCGACCAACATGCCCCTTCTACACCAGTCCCACCCCGACCAACATGCCCCATCTACTCTAGTCCCACCTGGACCAACATGCCCCTTCTACATAAGTCCAAACCGACCAAAATGCCCCATCTACATTAATCCCACCCCGACCAACATGCCCAATCGACCCTCGTCCTACCGGTTCCAACATGCCCCATCTACACAAGTCCCACCCCCACCAACATGCCCCATCTACACTAGCCCCACCCCGACCAGCATGCCCCATCTACACTAGTCCCACCCCGACCAGCATGCCCCATCTACACTAGTCCCACCTCGAATAACATGCCCCATCTACACTAGTCACACCACCGACCAACATGTCCCATCTACTCAAGTCCCACCCGGACCAACATGCCCCATCTACACTAGTCCCACAGCGAACAACATGCCCCATCTACACTAGTCCCACCCCAACCAACATGCCCCATCTACACTAGCCCCACCCCGACCAACATGGCCCATCCACACATGTCCCACCCCGACCAACATGCCCCAACTACACCAGTCCCACCCCGACCAACATACAATACAATATGTTGTACAATACGAGTCTGAAGAAGGGTATCGGCCCGAAACGTCGCCTATTTCCTTCGTTCCATAGATGCTGCTGCACCCGCTGAGTTTCCCCAGCAATTTTGTGTACCATACAATACAATACAATATGGGTTTATTCGTCCCATTGCACATAAAATGCAAGTGAAATGAATATGTCAGCAGCGATACAATGAGAAAGAACACACAATAAACATTAAACATTTAACACAAACAGTGATGAATGCTGTGGTGGAAGGCACAAAAATTGGCCAGTCCTCCTCCATTTCCCCCCGTGGTCGGGACCAGAGTCCAGAGCCAGTCCCTATTCGGCTCTTCCTCACTGGAGACCGCGGCTTCAGGATGGTGTAGGCCGCATGTCGGCTGTCGACGATTTAAAGTCCCCGCCGCAGCCAGAAGCACCGTAGAATGCAGGGCCGGCGGGCGAAGCTCCCCTCCAGGGGTGAAGGTAAGTCCGCGCCGGGCCCGCGGTAGAAGTTGGCCGCGGGCCGGCGGTGGAAGCTTTTTCTTCTCCCGGGTCAACCACCAGGGTTCCCGGGCTGTAGACACCGCAGCAGCAGGAACTGCAGACTGCGGCTTCAGACCGCCGACTGCCGCGGGCCAGCGCAACGGAGCGCTCCCCTCCAGCGAGCCCCAGCGAGGGCTCATCCGCTCCACGCCGAGAGTCCACGCTGCACCTGCCGCTGGAGCACCGGGCGAGTCTCCGGGAAAGGCCGCGCCGATCCTCGTTGTTAGGCCACGGGGGAGTCGACCTGGAAAAAGTCGCCTCTCCATGGAGGAGGCGACCGAAGCGGTTACCCCCTTATCCCCCACCCCCACACCACCCCGCACACAAATCACACAAAGAAACACAAAAAAACATACTTTAAAACATAATGAAAAAAA